>NC_027749.1:51404963-51446768 GCF_000695525.1 Brassica oleracea var. oleracea
ATAGAAGTTTAAAAATCATTTTATTTTCTTTAAACATGTATAACTAATTTATAATCTTTTATGCCATACTAAGTCATGATATAATATTTCTTCATATTTTACATTAATAACCATTGTTTTTATATATCGTCTACAATTCTCTAATTACGTCTATTTGGTCAATTTTGTATATGATATCGAATATTCATCATAAATAGATAGTTTAAGATGCCAAAAAAATTATTTACTTGGTGAATATAATACATCAAATATTACAAATACATCATTTAGTTAAATAAATAACCATAAACCGAAAATTCATATCCGCGCTGGCGCGCGGATCAGAGTCTAGTTATTAATTAGGTCTGAGAATCGTATGAAGCAAGAAAAAGTTTTCAAACCCAAGTCCTTATCTTCTGCTCAGTTTTTCGAAGATGAGAATAAATCTACACTTGACATGTTCTCGGTTAGTTTATTAATTTGACCATGATATCATGTCAAAGAATTGTTTCGGTATAACTCTGATTTGATATTTTCACAGGTGAGGAATGATTTCTCATCTCTAGTGGCTAAAACAAAGAAGAGTCTCGAAACTTTGGGCTACAAATATCATTGATGGTCTAAAAGGGTAAGAAAAAACTGTAAATTTTCGGTTCTCATATTAGAGATCAAGTTGCTAAGCTGAAAAATGATGCGTGGGACTTGCTCTACCAGGTATTAGATGAGAAAGTAAAAGTGATCAAGCGTAACTAAGAACTTTAAGTGTACTAATGTAACATCCGTCTCATCCTCTTTCCAGAGTGGTGTGCCATTTAGTTTGATAGTGTCTAGTGTTCATTAAAACCTGACCCTTTTGAGAATTGCTTCTTGTAAAACTCAGCATGTAGTTCATGAGTGTAAAAGCATTTAACTTGTTAAATGTATGTTTGTCTTCATCTCTGTTTACTTATTCCATGATATTAGATCTATGTTAAGGCATTGGTTCCAATTCGATCAATCACTGGACCACGAGACTTGCATTCTCATAAACTGGAACAGAATTCTTCAGGAAAAAAAACAATCAAATCATAATCAACTGAAATATTAATTTTGGAACAAATCTCAAACCTGTGCTCAATAGTACATTTCGGGCAGCTCTGATTCAATACAAGTTTGATTGTCAACTATATATAGACAATCAAATGCGGCCCGCTGCACGTTTTAACTTCAAATCAAATGTTTCTTTAGTGAAGTTATCCTTACTTACACCAGCAGGACATATTAATTTAAAATTTAGCATACAACTTTAATTACTATTTACGTTTAGTAATTCGACTTTGTTCTGAATCATATGATATCTAGAATCGCATGATTAAGTAGATGTATTTTCAAAATAAAAATGTATATGTATATTACATTTTATAGTCTAATGATAATTTGTTCCTTTCATTTATTCCATGTTTTATCATTTGATTGTATTACTAAACAGTTACTTTCTTATTAAATTATAGATCTTATTAATTTGGAAGTGTTGGGTGGGGATAACTTGTAAAATAATACACTTTTAGACTAGAGAGCAATAAGCACCGTGGTCCTCTCCTTGTGAACACCTCTACTTTTGAATTTTCATATTTATGGTAGTTGCGTCTAGTCGTAGGTATTACTCCAACTAAAATCACTCTTAACTTATCTTATAAATTATACTACATGTGACTTTGTTGATCATTTATCTACGCTTTTGGTAGATGTCTTCAGACAAGTTTGGCTCAACACATGTAATATACACTTTTACTTTCTAAACAAGAACTGTACAAATTATATTATATATCCCATGAACAAACAAAAAGGAATTATTTAGTAAGGGTGTTGGATTATAATGTATGATCCTTTGGGAATGTTTATTGCTGGTTGTTGCCAACGAAACTCTTGTTGGCCGATTTTAACATTATTCAGTAAATTTCATGATAAGTTTCTGAAAAAATTCCATGATGCACACAATCAATATAAGAAATGAATATTTTAAAATAAAATTATAAATTATAAAATATATATTTTTAATATCAATTTTTTTTAGACCAAGCCCAAAATCATCTAAACGTATGAGATTATAGAGTGGTTTAATTAAAATTATAAGTAAATTTTAACTAAAATCAAATGACTTCAAATTAATTGAATATATCTCTTCTATTTGTATTTTTTTGTTTATGATTATCAAGTAGGATGATAAATATATTTTTATTAATTATATAAAGTAGAATTTGCTACATCTTGTTCATAAAATATCTTGTGAAATGGTGGTTTCTATATACAAAATTTAATCTAATTTTGTTTCGATGATAAATATCCCGACATATTGTATGTAAAACCCATAGTAGGTTATGCTCTATATTATATTTTTTAAGAAAGAAAAAAAAAATAGCAAAACATATATTCGACGGTACATGTTAATGAACCATACATAAATGAGATCAGCCATCGTTCACTTGTCACTGTTGCTGGTTAAGAGTAATAAATGAAGCAAGAATTTAGGAAACGGAGAGAAGCTAGGAAGATGGATCATGTGCGTCACCTCACCTCACCCATCCAAAACTAAAGCCAACAAACACCATTTAACAAAATTATAATAACATTTTAATATAAAAATTTGGAAATATTGAAAAAGAGCAAACAGAAAGAAAAAAAAAAACGAAAATGAAAAAGAAGCCATAAAGTTTTGCAACGAACCCTACCTTCTATGTTGTATTGTGGTGTTTGTTTTTTCTACTCCTCTTTTTAAGTAAATCACTTCATATCTCTCTATCTTTCTTCTTCTTCTTCTTCTTATTTGTCTGCTCTTCTTGTTTTGATTTGTATGAGTGCTGAGATTCAATGGCTTCAAAGTTCATAAAATGTGTAACTGTTGGAGATGGCGCCGTTGGTAAAACCTGTATGCTCATCTGCTACACCAGCAACAAATTCCCTACTGTGAGTTTACTAATTCATTACACCTCTCTTGTCCCTGTCTGAAATTTTGATCAGGAATCTCAGATTTAGCTCAAAGTTTCAATCTTTTTCTCATGGGTATCTCCAATCCACTGAAAATCTATCTGGGTTTCTCAATTTTTAGCTTCCCCTTGTCTTAAAAGGTTGTTAGAATCTATCTAGGTATTCAAAGTTAGCTCCTTTCTCTCATGGGTATCTCCTATTCACTGAAAATCTCTATGGGTTTCTCAAATTTTAGCTTCCCCTTTCTTAGAATCTATGTAGGTATTCAAAGTTAGCTCCTTTTTTCTCATGGGTATCTCCAATTCACTGAAAATCTCTCTGGGTTTCTCGAATTTGAGCTTCCCCTTGTCTTAAAAGGTTCTTAGTATCTATATTGGTATTCAAAGTTAGCTCCTTTTTGATGGAACTTGTTGTAACAGGACTACATACCAACAGTGTTTGACAACTTTAGTGCAAACGTTGTAGTTGAAGGCACCACTGTGAACTTAGGACTATGGGACACTGCTGGTAATGGAACAACTCATATGTCCATTTGTTAACTTCTTTGCTATTGGTTAATTTGAAGATTGTTGCATTTTGTTATGGTTGCAGGGCAAGAAGACTATAACAGATTAAGGCCTTTAAGTTACAGAGGAGCAGATGTTTTCGTCTTGTCTTTCTCATTGGTCAGCCGAGCTAGCTACGAGAATGTCTTTAAAAAGGTTTGATTTTGGGAAAACTGATACATACTTTAGTAACCGAGTCATTTCTAATGTTATGTGAATGTTCTTGTTGAGTCAGTGGATCCCTGAACTCCAGCACTTTGCCCCCGGAGTTCCATTAGTCCTTGTTGGTACCAAATTAGGTAAAGAAACTGAGTAACATTTTACCAAACATTCAGATATATTTACATACTTATGATTCTTACAACATTTTACTTAGATCTCCGTGAAGATAGGCACTATTTGGCTGACCACCCTGGACTATCTCCTGTAACCACTGCACAGGTTTGATCTCAGTACTGTAGAATGTAGATTCCATATGATTCCTTTTTTTATAAAGCTTTATGTATGAATAAACATTACAATGTCACAGGGAGAGGAACTGCGTAAGCTAATTGGAGCAACATATTACATTGAATGCAGCTCAAAAACTCAACAGGTATATGTTCTTTACTATACAACTCTTCTCATTTAGATAGACAGAGCACTGAAAGTTTTACGTTTTGCAGAACGTGAAAGCAGTTTTTGATTCTGCAATCAAGGAAGTGATCAAACCGGTGGTTAAACAAAAGGAGAAGACAAAGAAGAAGAAGAAGCAAAAGTCAACACATGGGTGTTTATCGTAAGTATATAGATAGACCTTAACAAACTCTGTTTTCATTTGATTTGGAAGATAGTGATTTTTACCTTTCTTTTTGGACAGAAGCATTCTCTGTGGGAGGATGGTGACTCGGCATTGATGATGATGATCTTACATTTCACTTTTGAGTTTGTGTGATAAATGAGAGACATATATATAGACGAGGTAATAGAAGAAAGATTATTAGCCTCTAATCAATCAAATAGTTTACATTGAAGAGAGAAAGAGTCAGAGAGCTTACTATTATTAACTCAATTATGTTTATTTGTTTCAAACCTGTTATTGCAATATATTAGTCATTTTCTTGTAACAAAGAGTACAAGGTTGCAAATGTGGTTCGGTTTTAAGACCAACCCAATAAACTAATGTACTTATTTAATTATATTAATGGTTGTAACATTTTTAAACAGTTAACTAAATTCCACTATAATCTATACTATTAAAAGAGAAACATTCTGAAAAAATTTACTTAAACAAAGTTGTTCGACCTATTCACTATAATCTTAATATGTCTTATTTTATATTTATCTTAGTTAATCAAAATTATCAATATTGTTAAAAAGGGAAACTCCAACTGCTATCACCCGATATTTTTGCATCTAACATGTCCTTTTACACATCTCAATATTTTAAGTGCATTAATGTTCACTTCATTACGTAAGGAAAAAGTCAAAACAAATTAATAATATGGAATATACATATTTTCGACCTTATATAACCAAACATATATAAAAAATCAAAATACTACCCATCGTGATGAAATTAGTTGGTAGGCTATTTTTTTAAAAAAATGTGTGTATGAACTTACAAAATATGTTCAAAGGTAGTATGCATATTTCCAATACAAACCAAATCCCTATACCATAAACCATATAGTATTTACTCATTTGACTCTCACCATTTTCATGTATTTTCTTGAATCTATATGTATTTGTTTAAATACATATTTTCTAGAGATTTTATCATATTTTCAGTATAAATCAAACCCTATACCCTAAACCATATTTCCATAAACTTTTAAGCCATATATCCTAAACCCTATTTCATATATTTCTAAACTATAATCTGATTTCATATACATGTACTTCATATGACAAATCAAATAGTTTATTTAGTTTTATGTATTATTATAAAATACATGAGAACTTTAGTCAATTTAAAAAGTATTTTAATGTTTTCTGGGTTTTATTTTTTTTATTAATATTATTAAAATAATAAAAATATAGGTATGCACTCTTATATTTATTTCTACATCTAGGATCCGATTTGTATCATTATCATTGATAATAAGAGGAACTTAAGCATTATGGCAGAAACAAAAAAAGCCGCCCCGCCACAGCAAGCGGGTTGTGTCGGTTCATATGTTTAATGGCGAGTTTTTGAATTTTATCTGATTTTTAATTAATAGGTTTTCATTAAATCCAAAATTGATGGAAACATATCAGTTGGTTTTTAATGTTTGGTTTTAGAAATTTGGGAACCGTTCATGTATTTACAAAGTTCGGTTTGGTTTTAGTTGGGTTATTTAGGTTTTGCTTTGGTTCGGTAGCGTAGTTTGAATCCGGCTAATATCTCAAAAATGGGTCCAGTTCTATTCCGGTTTAATTCTGGCTTTCAAGTAATTTCAGGTTTGTAGATAAAAATTGCTGGATAATTAAGATTTTCAGTTTAAATATCGGGTAATTCGGTTTGTTTGAATAAAAATATCAGATAATTTGGATAATTTTAAATATTTTGAATAAAATTTGGGTTATTCAGCTTTACATGTAATTTGGTTTATAAATAGCCATTTTAGGATATTTGGTTATTTAGAAATTAAATATAATTTATTATTTGTAGGTATATAATTTGTATTTTAAAATTCAGGCATCCATTTGATTTTCTATTCGGTTTCAGTTATTCGACTCCCCAGATATAGAATCAACTCGGTTATTTATAAAATTCATTTTAATTTGGGTTTTGTGTGTTTTCAGTTTGATATGGTTCGGTTCACGATTCCACATAAATGTGTCTAGAATTTTACACTATTTTATATAAAAATTCATATTAAAAAAAATTATTTAATTTCGAAAACAAACCCGCGGGTCAAAATCTAGTTCTACGATTAAATTTAAAGTCAAGTGAAATTCAGTCCTCTAAACTTTTAATATATATTAAATTTATAGCAATTAAATAATAAGCATTTATTTAATTCTCTCCTCTATTCCACGAGAAAGAATTTGGATTGACTTCTTCATCTTCATGTCACGGTTCTCTTTGGACTTGAGAGAAACACTGGAGGATCCCAAGTTTCTCAGATTTTGAAGAGACATGGGAAGAACATATGCAAATGATTCACAGTGAACACAAACTCCCGTTGTGTCTTCTGTTAGTAACTTGACGAACAAATGCGCGTGTAAATCAAAACTCAAACACAAACAAAAAATCCCTTCCTCAAAATAAATTAAATGTAGCAAGAAACCCCATGATACTTTTGCAGATTTGTTCACCAAAAAGAACCTTGTTGATACTCTCTCATGTCACGTCCTAGTAAAATTCAGGAGGCTTTATTTGTTGGTTTGTAATATATGTAAAACTCATATTTTTCCTTAACGCTTTATAATAAAGGTGAATTAGCTCAATATACCTGTAAAATTGTTTCATGCAGTATTATTTTCTATTGGTTAGATTGTTTTTTATTATTTGAAATAATTGTCTAATTTGAAAGAAAAAAAATTACTTTTATAGCTTAGACACTTTGTCATTTGTACTTAAAGTATATAAATTTTATGGTTTCAAAATTTTCCGCGTTTTATTTAAGCTCTATAAATCTTATGGTTTCAAAATTTCCCGCGTTTTATTTAAACTTTATAAATCTTATGGTTTACAAATTCATGTGTTTCTAGCCAATATTTATAACTTTCATAACTTCAAAATTTCCACGTTTTAACCGAAAAAAGTAAATAAAACAATGATGTATGGCAGATAATGTTTGTTCATCTAATCATTAAAATTTTGAAAGCATTTTGTTATAGACTTTTGATATATCAGTTTATTTTATTTTATTTTTCTAGAAAAGGATTTACATGAGGAGAGGCTCTGATACACCTTCATTTGCCTTTAATCCCTCCGGCTCCTCCGTAACCCCAAGCAATTTATATTTAAAAATTACAAACTTTATCAATTTCCCTATATATAGAGCAATAAACATAAATATACACATAGACCCCAATCAAGAGTAGATGTGGGTACACATAGTTAGAGAACGTCACTTTGAAGGTTTCAGTTAGATATTTGCCTTTTTTGGCCAGTTCCAGATACATGGATACATCCATTATAACGGTAAGCAGTCTTAAAACCACCATCACCATAAGTATCATCATCATGATCACCAAACTCCATATGCTCTCCATGTCTCTCTCTCTTTTCTTTGGGTTTTGAAATTGTAAATATGTATATTGTTTATGGAAACCTATTTGTCTGTCCATTTATCACATTTGACTCAATATAATTATATCTTTATGGAAACAGAATTATGTGTAATTAATTGAATAAATAAAACTATGCAAGTTGTAAAGATATTTCTGGGGTAATTTCATATTCAAAAATTTTTTAAAATTTTTTTTTATATTTATTTTTCCTATGTTTTTCTTGTTTTTTTTTGTTTTATACATTTTAACAATAAAAATAATCATTTAAGGGTAGCTGTAAAAGAAATTAATAAAATGTAGTTACATATATGGATTTAGTAAATAATACTAACAACAAGAAATTAATAAAGAGTATTTTTCATTATGTGAAATAATTGTTTAATTTTTAAGAAGGAAAAACAAATATAACTTTTATAGCTTCGACACTTTGTCATATTTAATTAAAATGTATAAATTTTATAATATCAAAAATTCTCCCGTTTATTTAAACTATAAATTTTATGGTTTCAAAATTCTCGCATTTCTAGTTAGCATTTATAACTTTTATAACTTCATAATTCCTGTGTTTTTAACCAAAAACAAGTAAAATAAGACAATGATATGTGGCAAATATAATGTTTGTTAATCTGATCATCTTTTTGCATAAACTTTGGAAAGCATTTGGCTATAGGCTTTTGATCTTATTTTATTTTTCTAGAAAAGAGTTTACATGATAAGAGGTCTTGATACATCTCCATTGCCTTTAATCCCTCTGGCTCAGTAACCCCAAACAATTTGTATTTAAAAATTACAAACTTTATCAATTTCCCTATTTACAGAGTCATAAACATAAATATACAAGACCCAATCAAGAGTAAATGTTGGTATACACATAGTTAGAGAGCATCACTTTGAAGGTTTTAAGTAGATAGTTGTCTTCTTTGACCAGTTCCAGATACATGGATGCTACCATTGTAACGGTTAGCAGTCTTAAAACCATCACCGGCATAAGTATCATTGTCATGATCAACGAATTCCATATCTCTCCATGTCTCTCTCGTTTTTTTGGGCTTGAAAGTCATGTGTATTCCAATGAAAGTTATATAGGAGAAATTGTGTACACTGTTTATAGCAACGCATTTGTTTGTATATTTCTCACATCTGACTCGCTATAATTCATGTTTATAGAAATTGAATTGAACAAAGTTACAAACATATGTAACTTAAAGATATTGCTTGGTTAATTTCATATACAACAAAAAAACAATTTATAAAGTACTGTAAGAGAAATTAATAAAGGGTAATTATATGGTTTCAGTAAATAATGCTTGTGATATATTACCCAATTCCGATTATGTTGTTTTGGTAATATCTATATTGACTCAATAAAGAGTAATTATAGCACTTTTTGGAGTTTCAACTCCCGAAACTATTGGCCAAATTTTCAGTCCAAGTTTGATATATGTAATTGCTGTATATGCTTTCACCTTCATTTACAAAACAAAAACGGATAAGACCAATTCAAAGATGTGTATCTGGACTTGAGAGAAACACTGGAGGATCCAAAGTTTTTCAGATTCTGAAGAGACATGGGAAGAACATATGCAATGATTCACGACGAAGACCACAAGCTCCCATTCTATCTTCTGTTATACGCATGAAATTAGAACTCAAATACAAACAAACAATCTCAAAATAATTAACATGTAGTAAGAAAACCATGATAGTTTTTGTAACGCCCCCACCCGCCCACGACTAACGAGCCACCCACGTCCGCTCACTCGGCCCGTGGGCCCATCCCATCGGACGGGTGGTGCATTAATTTTCCAAGGCTCGAAATCATTGTTTACTGACTCTGTAATCACCACCCGACTTTTCCCCGTGCTTTGGCCTCACTCGCACGGTATCGCGAATCACTTCCCGATAGGTCACCCATCCTTTCACTACTCCAGCCCAAGCACGCTTAACCATGGAGTTCTAAACGGATGTGTGATGAAAAATGTAAGTCAACTTTGGTGACATAGGTAGCCAAATCAATTCTCTTAAGCCTTATTCCACATATCACAACTCAGGATGTAACAGTTCGTAGATCAAAAGATGCAGAACAGACCATCCATTCATCATGCAGTATTTGTTTTACCGGTAAAGTTGTTTTTAGTTACAAAAAATAACGGTTTAATGTAAAGAAAAGAAAATAAATGCCTTTTATACACTTTGCCATTTTTAATTAAAATGTCTAAATTTTAAGGTTTCAAAATTCCCGCGCTTTCATTTAAGCTCTATAAGAATTTTGTTTTAAAACTCCCGCATTTCTAAGGAACATCTATAACTTTTATAAATTCAAAATTCCTGAGCTTTTAATAAAAAAAAAAGTAAAATAAAACAATGATATATGGCATATGTAATGTTTGTTCGTCTTGTCATCTTTTTGCCTAAAATTTTGAAAGCATTTGGCTATAGGCTTTTGATATATCAGTCTTATTTTATTTTATTTTAGAAAATAATTTACATATGACAAGTTTTATTAGACCTTCATTTTCCTTTATTCCCTTCTAGTTCTGCAACCCCAAGCAACTTGTATTTAATAATTATAAACTTTGTCAATTTCCCCATACATCTACATGTACACATAGACGCAATCACGAGTAAATATGCGTTCGCATAGTCAGAAAATGTCACCTTTTCAGATGGATTTTTGCATTCTTGGACCGGACACATGGATGCTAGCACGGTCAAGGTAAGCAGACTTAGAACCATCATGACCACCGTAAGTATTATAGTCAGGATCACCAAATTCCCCATGCTCCCCCATATCTCTTTTGTTTCTTTAGGCTTAGAAATCATGTGTATTTCAGTTGAATATATAGGTAAAATTGTGAATACGTACGTATACTCTATATACTATATAGCAACCCGTTTGGCTGGGCATTTCTAACATTTGACTCAATATACTTCGTATGTTTATGGAAATTGAATTATGTGATTAATTGAACGAAGCTTTTACTAAGTATATCAGTCAAACCCATCACCAGGTAGAGAGAAAGGCACATGAGAGTGTTGTGTTGTGTACGCCAGAAAGCTTTCACTCCCATCCCATGTGCTCCTCTCTTCCTCACTCCCCGTTTTTTCCTTTTTCGATTAAAATAATGTTGTAATTATTATTTATATAAAGTTCGGTAAATAATTTTACAATTAAATCCATTAACAAAGAAAAGCCATAACTGATAAAAATTGTCATCAAAAACTATAAATGATAATAGTGATAATAAGAAGAATATAATAATAGAAATTCAGAATATTGCGTCCATATCAACTTTCACAACAGCTTTGCGAGTCTCCAATCTCAATGATTATGTGGTCATTCTCCATAATTTTATAAAATACTATGAACACTAGCTCTTGACGTATACGCTCAAATATCTTTTAAAAGTTTGTCCTAAAATACTTTGTTCGCTAATTAGTGGTTTAATTACTACACTTGTATAATGTTTCAGACCAGATTCTCAATCACGGGAAAAATTCCTTTCGACAATATTACAGCTGGTTTTTTTTTTTTTTTTTTTTTTTTTTTTTTGATAATCCAGGTATCCGGACCTTAGTCCGACTATACCACCGCGTCCAACCGGAACTGGAGGATCCTGGCGGCCAAACGGAAACCATGTTAAATCCGCTGTGGCCAGACCTCGAACTCGTGATGGCGGGCACCTCAGCCGAGGTTCCTATACCACCAGACCACGAGGCCCGGTTTATGATTAGTCATCAATTAATCACGTGAAGAAATAATTGAATGCATATCTCATTTCAAAATTTCAAGGTTTAGTTTGCATTAATTAAAGGCCCGCATGGATAATGTGTGTGAGACCTTGAATAAAATTTGAAGAGATACATTCAACGAAACATTCATGAGATTTTAGATGTTAATATTTTGTGTAGAAACATGTAACTGATCGATGCAGCAGTTGAAAATGCTACATGCATATGTGGATAGTATTGGTCTAATCATGACTGATTTTTGTTTTTACAGTTCATATTTCTAACGAAAACACTATAATGTAATGTATTATAAGGTGAAATCAGGGCAAAACAGTTGTGCTAGCTAGTTATTACCATAAATTTATTCAAAAAAACCGATGGCATCGACGGTGGTTATGACAAAACGTTGAGTTAGAACTTCATTAGAATAAACAAGAGTAAGTGTAGTATAGAACATCAAAGTAAACACCACATTATCTCAAATGTAACCATGTTTATGTTAATAATGTTGTCAATAAGGTGAAAATAGGTCAAAAACAGTTGTGCTAGCTAGCTATTACCATAAATTAATTCGAAAACGATGCATCAGTGGTTATGACAAAACGTTGAGTTTGATCATCATGATATACAGGAGTAAGTTGTAGTATAGAAAATCAAAGTAAACACATATTTCATATTTATAGTAACCTTGCTTGTGTTAATAAAAGCTGTACTCAAGAAGTTTGTTGGCCAAATTAAATTTTTGATTCCCATCAGCCACTAAGTATACATATCATGTCCGGTGTCCCTACAAATATTGGTGTTTTTTACGTTAAAAGTATCTTTATAATTGTTTTGTTGGATTGCAATGAAAAAGGTGGACGTAACGTTTATCTCTCATGTGTTGCTCGCTATCTCTAGTCTTTTACTTTTATGCTTTAAGTATACGACTAGTCCCAAAGATTACCGTATTCGAGTATTTTCTTTTGTTTTCTTGTTCCTCTAACCAACCAGACACTTCTAGAAATTTATTTATAGAAAGTAATGCAAGAATGAAATATTGTTTGGCAGATTTCAGCAACTTGAATTATGAAAAGTTTTTAGCTACAATTTTACAAAAATTCCAAGCCTGTAGAGATGGGGTTTAACTTTAAACTTTAGCAACTTTAATTAATAGTAAGAAAAAAGATTATGACTTTTCGAAAAATGCAAACTTTAATGAAAAAAAAAGATTCCTCACGTCCTTTGTTTGTTCACATGCCTTTCATCTTTATCCATTTAATCATTAATTAATCATTTCTTTTCAGCACCGCTCTCTCTGATTGATACATTGTTCCTGTTCAAAATCTATGATTACTGTTGACCTCTCAGAATATTATTCTATCTGTTTCCAGGAGTAAAAAATTTAGTAAGAAAATGTGTTTTAATTACAGATCCATCCTGGTGTTTATTAACTGTCATTTAAAAGTTCCGCTCTCATAAGGAAATGTAACTACTAGTGTAGCTTCATTTCTAGATGAATAATAATAATCCAATCAGATTTAATAATTTCACAAACTGCTCGTTCATTGCGTTAAAACTCACTAAAAGATGAAATTTTTACATTCTAATACACTTTTTGTCTTTCATATTACACAATCAGACACAATAGTCATGTGACACACTTTATCTGCCTGCAATGTCACGTATACCCTCTAAACTAACCCAACCAGAGTTTGCTTTTTAACCAAGGGCGTCATCAATTTTTTTTAAAAAAAAATCAAAAGCGTATCAACACTCCCTCTTTTCCCCAAATCACAAAACCTAATTGATCTTCAATTTCTTCCTCTCCGCCTCATACTCTCCGTCTCGAATCTTAAGCCGTCAACACTCCCTCTCTTCGCCTACGCCGTGAACCATGAGGAAACCAAAGTCAAAGAAGAAGGTCTTAGTGGAGGACGAGGAAACGCCACCACAATACGAAGTCGGAGGTATTTCACTCTACCTGCTGCTCTCGTTTTTTCCAAAATCCCAGAATCTGATTTGTTTTATATATGTAGATCCATCTCCACCGGACCTCCGTCTACCTCTTCGACTTTTCGCGACGGACCGGTTCCCCACCAGGCGTCATAACATCTATTCCTCTCCGGATCTACTCCCTTTTATTCGCAACGTTCTTCGCGACACGGCGGAATTTGAAACCATCCGTAGGTCCTGTTTCGGGAAACTCTTCGACCTCCCTGCTCGTCAATGCCCTGTGTCGTGTAAGCTGATCCACGCGTTTCTTACTCGTCAGCTTGTTTGTCTTCCAAAGAACACGCTTTGGTCCGCTTTTGGTGGTTTTCCTTTCCGATATGGTCTTGAGGAATTTGGCACTGTCACGGGCCTCCCTTGTGGTTCATACTCTGAGAGATACAATCCCAAAACCGCTAAAGCTATTGTCGCCGGCAAAGATAGAGTATGGAAGAGACTTTTTGGGAAGAAAAAATTTGTGACGATTGCTGATCTTTGTCGGATGCTTGAGACCGACAAAGATATGGATGGGTGGAAAAAGATACGGATTGCTCTCATTATAATCGTCGACGGAGTTCTCATCGCTCACAAACAAGAAGCACGCCCCACTCCTCATTATGTTAGGATGGTTGAAAACCTCAAAACATTTCTTGCTTTCCCATGGGGTAGAGAGTCTTTCCTCAAGACCATCTCATGCATGAAACCATCGAAGTTTGTCCCCAAAAAATGTGAAGATCCTGTTGCTACACTTGTCAAGAAGCTCAAGCAGCGCAGTTTCAGATTACAAGGCTTCCCACTTTCACTTCAGCTTGTAGCATTTCGTGCCATCCCCCTGCTTCTGGATTATATACCGGCTCCATTAAACAACCTCACCTTGATGGACTTGGAAGATGGTACTCTACCACAGCACAAGTCAATCAATGCCATCCACATCCGACGCGTCGAATTTGACCCCAATGTAAGTCTAAAACTTTTGTATTAAACTAACTCCAAAATGTATTTTTTAATCTAATCATTTTACAAAACTAAGATGCTTTTGAATTTTCTCAGCTGGTAGTCACTCCTATTATACCCATCGAAAGTGAGCCACAACCAGGATGGGGTCTGTTTCCAGACGATGCGAAGGACGACAGTGTTCTCTACTTGGAACAACTTATAGCTGGTCAACATTCCTTCAACAAACATATGTGGCATGGCGTGGTTACATCTGAGCCTATCATCAAGAAGCCAAAGATCCGTGTCAAGAAGAAGGCTGCTACTATTAAGCAATCTCTAAAAACAAAACAACCGTCTGCAAAGAAGCAAAGGCGTATAAGTTCCTACTTTACACGTTCAACCACCCAAAGCTTCACCAACGTTCAACTTACGGAGATGGTGATCCAACTTTCAACGCAAGTGAAGCAGCTCAAACGCGAGATGAAACGTAGGAAGAAGCGATCTCATGTAAGGCTATCATCTTTCAACAAACTTTTATTTCGTCGCAAGCAGTCCAACACACCATCCCACACTCCAGAACCAAGTCATAATCAGGTGAATTGCAAAGAACACACTTTTTGTGCCACATAAATAGCTTTGCGTTTTCACCACTAACAAAGAATTCATTTTTGGCTGCAGGATGATGCCCCAATGGAGACAGATGAATTGCCTCAAACGACATCCCCTATAATCAGTCAATACGAAGCTCAGCTACATCGCGATTCTGCAGATGATCATCTTGCTAGATCCCCTGTAACCGACCACTGCATCCACACAGAGAGTGTCCACGTTTCACCTAACCACATAAACCCATGTGTCCACACATCTCCTGACCACAACGATGACAGCAGACAAGTCTCCCCGGTTTTTAATCAAACTCCTCAGCCTAGTCAGGTGATCACCCACCCCAATGATGATACAGATGACTACGACGAGCCACCTCGTACGCCAGTCAGCGTGCAACCTCCTTGGGATGAGCTCAACTCAGTAGTCTACGATAAGAGTGATCACCCCAACATCCCGGAGATTAATCACATCCTCTATCATGGTGTGAGGATTTACGATCCCATCAATCCAGACCCACTAATCTTCGATTCATCTATTCCTCGAAGTCTCCTATTACCGTCACCGCAGCCTAAGATAATACTTACATCACCCACTAAGAGCAACGACACTCTGCCAGGCTTCGCTGTTCATGAGACCACCGTCAATGCTTTCACAGCTACAGCTTCCTCTGAGTCTCCACCCTCTCTTCCTTTTAAGGTAACCGAGTCTCCACCCTCTCTTCTTTTTAAGGTAAACCACACCCTACATAATGTGAATTGATTTGCTGCTCTCTCTAAAATAGTTGAAGCAAATATGGTCGCCATTTTCAGGATCAAAACGCCCATGGAGTTGTCGACCTAACGGCGACAAAAGATGTGGAGAGCCACGTTCCGTCTTTGGAGGAGAACCACCTTGCTAATGAATTGTCCAAATTTCCATTAATCCCTGCGGTTACACTCATCTCGCCACTTCCAGGTCTCGAGTGGGATCTATTCTACAACACAGTCTCTACTAAGATGGACGTGTAAGTTTCCAAGCTATTTCCCAATTTACAGTTTTCCAATCTATTTGATTCCTTACACCTTTATGTTGCAGCTACCACTCCACACCGTCTTATTTTGACTTCTCCAACAAATTTCTTCTCGACCTCGCTAAACCAAAGCAATGGACTTCCACCTGCGTAAGAGTTCTCTCTTTTCTAATTCCTCTCAACTATACGCAACGTACCTACGACCACTAACTTTATAACACATTCTTGTTTATTTCATCCAGCACATGCGAGTTTTAATCCACATGCTCGGTGCCAGACACTCAACACATCTTCTCACTGAAAAGTCCGCATTCACCACACCCCTCCTCCCAGCTTATATCACCGACAGTTGGCCCGATTTTGCTCCTTGCAGAAAGAGATCAACCTTCCTGTGGGATGAGCGTATTGTCGACATTGTTCTTCACCAAGGGATGAAATGGATGGAGGACGTACACACCATCTACACTCCGATGCTTTGGGACTGTAAACATTGGGTCGGCCTAGCCATCAACCTTGACATGGGGTATATTGAGATCCTAGATCCTCTGCCCGCTTTGTATGCAGATAGTCGTGTCGAGCGCTTCATGCTACCATTGGTTACCATACTCCCTTATCTAGTAAGGAAAGTGGCTATGTGTGAGCTTACTCAGTTCCGTGGAGTTAAAAAGTTTGTCTGGAAACGCATACCTGATCTCTACAACAACTCCAGATCCGGTGATTGCGGCCCCGTCAGCATGAAGTTTCTGGAGATGCACGCTCTTGGAGACCCAGCACCTCATATGTCAGGCATCACCGACCAAGCTGTTGACGACTTCCGCAAACAGTATGCCTTGGACATCTACAAAACCATTGTCATGCCTGCTTATTCTACCCAAGTTGTTTATGCTGAATCACTAAGCCCACCTCTTGTGTAACAATGGGGCATCTTCTTTTTTTTTTCTATTTTGAACCGACCATGCCTCTATCTTCTCGTACTCTAAGCTGTACTAGGATTTCAAACTCTTCTGTACTTTAACTCTGCTTTGTTGGCTTAACGAGTTTCTGGTTATTGCTTCGGATGAGTCAACCATCTTTTTCATTTAATTCAATGAAAAACACAATCCGCAAACACACTCTTATACCATGTCCACGTCCACAAACAACAATGCCACCATTTAAGCCTCAGGCTTACTCGCAAAATTTTGAATTTCCCTCTTCATTTTAAATTTCGGAACACAAAAAGCTTTTAAAATTTCAAAAATCTAAATGGCCTAAGACCCAACTGTACTACCCCTATCAAATGGACCCCACCTCCTTTGTTATTTTAACTCTCTAACCAAAGACCTTCTTTTTATTAGGTCTCCCATGCGTTAAAGGATCTCAATCCCTCTTCATCTCCACCAGACCCAGGCTCGCCATGAGTTCATCAACTTCGTCATCTCGTTCTCAAACACACACAACACGGGGCATTCCTTCTAAATGTTGGTGCGGGTCGAACCTGACTACCTTTGCTGCTCAGACCAAAGAAAACTTATACCGCCGGTTCTACAGATGCGAAATCGCCATCAAGGTATCCTCCGACTTTCTCTCTATCCGTCAATTACCATACTATTAATAACACTTAAAGAGTTCTTGCAACTTACAAATGCCAGAGGCAATCTGAGCACCACCTTTTCAAATGGATAGACGAGGCCATCATCGACGAGATTCGAATGGTTGATAAAAAGGTCACCCACCTTCAGTCCGATTTTGAATCATTCAAGACGACAACAACTATGCGACTTCACGAACATGGCAGACATATTGACGAGAGCCTCCTGGAGATGAAAAAGATTTTCAAGACCAAACTATCCTCCTCGAAGAGTTAAGAAACAAATCAACCTTGGTTCTGGATGTTAAATCCCATTCCCCTCTCCTCAACGTGGCTGCTGCTGCCATTGCTCTAGGTACTTTGGCGTGGTTGTATGCAAAATATACCAGCATCTGATTCTATGTCCCTAGTGTGGTTTTATGGCCATAACTAATGTTCCTCTGTTTTCATTGTCCCTACTAGTTCAATTAACTAATGTTTCTCTTAATCGGTTGTTATCATTTCCAAAACTGCTGCTTAATTACACAAATATTTCCAATGCTTCTTCAATTTATGAGTTCGATTCTAAGGTTTTCCTTTTAAACTTTACATACCAACACTCTCTGTCTCAACGACTATTATACACTCATGCCATTTGTTGGAAATTCCCATCTAAACAAAACAAGTTTATAAATCTGCTGTCCACATCCACAGATTTGATTTTATTAGTTCAATTTTGCTTAACAATAACAGCAGTTCGATTAGACCACCCTTTATAAGGCAGCTGCTCCAAACCGACACACATTCAAATAACCAACATTACGTTACAAGCTATTAATAACGGCCCTCCAGTGTGGTTCAATGGACCAAATTGTTCTTACAAAATGCTGACCACATCCACAGATTAATTTCTAAACATTTCTAATTTCTATTAGTTCAATTTTCCTTACCAATAACAGCATTCCGAGTACACCACCCTTTAACAAAATAACGTTTCCATGATTCAGTTCAATAAAAACTCTCAACAAAACTACTTCCTAAATAAAAGGAAGCACCTCCAATCAGACAAACCACAAACACTAGGTTTCAAGCAATTAATAAGAAGTTCCAAAAAAAAAATTGCCTTGATCCAACAACATTACATTTCCAAATGAATCCCTCCTGCGACAACCTTAGATAGCCACACTGCAGTTAGTCCTGTTGTGTCCTTCCTCCCTGCACCTACCACATTTGTTCTTTGTAACTTTCTTCTTAGGCGCCTGCAGTGTTAATCACAAGTCAGTTAACTACTTTCATAGGGCAAATTAACAATAACTCGCCTAATAAGTTCTTAACATCTCACCCTTATCTCTCCGGTTGATGGTATACGTGTCTTGCGACGTCTACCAGGTTGTCTCTTCGTATTAGGAGGGTAAACAACCTGACTGCTGACTTCTTCAGGTATATCAACATCTCTAGCAACACCGTGGGGGTTGATAACGCCTGCGTACGTCTCCCTCCACACAGTCGTTTTGTACCAATGCCCACACAATGTGTCGTAAGGCACACCTACCCCGTCAGCTGCAAGCATAGCATGGCCACACGGGATTTTGATATTATCAAAATACTTACAACTACATTTCCTCTCTGCTAGCATCACTTTGTCTGATCTTCCAAATTTCCCCAATATTTGGCTGCTCCAGCTATTGACGGCATTTATCTTGCTCCCCTTCATAGTTGCCATGTTCTTAGTCATCTGCTTGTCCACTTCAACGCTAACCAAGCCCCTATGTTTCTCAGCCTTTTTCCTTCACGCACAAAACCATCGGGTCATCATCCTCTGTATAAAAGTCAGCAACTCTACTATAGCAGCTCCCCTTCCTTCCAACAAAGCCTTGTTCAGTTGTTCAGCAATATTGCTGGTCATAATGTTATATCTATCACCAGGGAAATTTGCTCTTGACCAACGAGCAACACCAATTTGTCCGAGATAAATGCCACACTCACTGTTAGCCGCCCTAATCTTCCCGTAATAATCTCTAAACTCCCCCACACTATGTGCCATCGCAGCGGAAGTAACCATCTTTGCAAGGTTCTTACTCGAGAACCTCGAATTCACATTCCTAGCAAGATGAACAATGCAAGCCCCATGCTTCGCCTGAGGGTAAATCTTACTCACTGCATTAGATATGCTCACAACCCTGTTTGAAATAATCGCAAGAGATGGAGAATCACATAGAATCCTCTCCACTTTCTGAAGAAACCATGTCCAAGCATCCTCATCCTCACTGTCCACGACTGCAAATGCAAGTGGGAATATTTGAAAATTTGCATCCTGCCCACTTGCGGTTAACAGCACTCCTTTGTACTTGCCACTGAGATGTGTACCGTCAATAACCAAAACATGCCTCAGCTTTCTAAACCCACTAATTGAAGCACCAAATGCTAGAAACAAATATAAAAAACGTTCGTCCCCGTCATCATCTACATCAGTTTCCAAATCAGCTATAGTACCGGGATTTGCAAGCTTCAACATATACAAATACTTCGGCAACTTCAAGTAAGAGTCTTCATCAGAACCACGCAATCCCAACACGCCCTTCTCCTTCGCCCTATAACATTTCATGTAGGAGGCGTCCACCCGCAGATCCTCTAAAACAAGTTTTTGCAAGTCCCTAGCCACAGGAAGCTTACCCGAGTCTCCAAATTTCGCCTTGTAAACTGCAGCTATCACACGTGATGTCGCCTTGCTGTTGTACCCATTACGGAACTCAATTGGACAGGTATGATCAAGTTGTGCCTTCCTTATCTCATAATACCTACACCCCCTGACTTCGTGTGCTGTTACTCGCCAATCACATCTACTGTCAGGACACTCAACAACGAACGAATCTATCTTTGTCCTCGTTTGCGTGAACTTGAACTGCTTCTTTATGGCATAGATAGCTAGAGCTATCTGACAATCCTCTTTGCTTCCAAATACCTTTCCAACTTCAATGTTCCCGTCATGCTCATCCACGTCCATATCGGGTATTTCAGCGGCATCAAACTCTGTATCATCAAACAGCGGTGGTATATCAAACTCTTCATCATCGATGTCTGCAAGTCTTCGTTTGGGCTCATTGTTCCTGTTAACGCCACCGCCTCCACTCCAAGGATTAGCCTCCTCCGGCATCTCATCTTTCGCTTTATCTTCACCCCCTCTACCACAACCCACCTCCACATAATGGTCAAAACAACTTTTTGTGTCACAAAAATAAGTACGAGCCCCTTTCTTCTTCGTTAGACCCTCAACAATCTCTTCCTCATTGTAAAAAACATTAACAGCAGCAGAACCACCATAATCTTCAGCTAGTAATGGTGACCAGAACTCCTTATCGTAACCTCTAGGCCTCACAGAAATCTCGTCCACTTCAAAGTTCCCTTCTTCATCTGTTGCAAAGCTAAAACCACTCTCATCATCGCCTAAGCTAGTCCCTCCTTTACCACCCTCACTCATTATTGTCTCCTCTAATTTCTCCACTTCCCTAACCAGTTCATCCTCATCTGAAATGTCGATTACTCTGCTTTTTTTGTAAGGGGATGTCACGTTACGCTTCTTTGAAGAACCACAAGCAAAATCCCTCATGCCTCCTAAACTAGCCGCCTTTTCTGAGACAAATCCCAACCCTGGAAATACTTCACCGCACCATGGTTGGTTATCAAAACCGGTGGGGTCCTAATCCCGGTCGCAAGTTCGAAGCTTGTGGGTGGCCAGTAACTTAAACTCACACGGTAACGCTCCTCATCGAGTTTAAACTCACGCAGAACATTCCCCTCAAGCTCCTTGCACCCAATCCCCTCGTAAATCTCAACCATACGACCCATCCTGTTTTTCTCGATAACAAAATCCCACGTCCCAACATCGCTACAAAACCAATCACCACTTAAAACCATGCAGGTTTCCTCCATCGTCAAAACCCTTCACCAAGGTGGCGGCGGAGAACCTCAAAACACAAGACTCTCAATCACCTTTGTGAACAAACGTAGTGCAGATGGGGCTGCTTCCATAGAGAAAAAGACAAGATAACAATTCATTTAATATCAATTTCTAGCTCAGCTCTCCATCGCCCTCAGATCTTCCTTCATCCAACGGCTGTTGCTGGTACCTTTCCCCCATAAACCAAACTTAATAACTTCTACAAAACGCAGACCTGTACGGTCGCTTTCCAGCTGGGGAGATATAATTTAAAAAATACTGACTCAAACTTTGTCTCAGTTAAGGAAGCGAGGGGCACAATGGTCCGAACTCAGCCCAGAAACTAGACAAAATGTCCCTCCAGCAAATTATGTCTGATTGTGTCAAAAAAAGACAAAAAAGTGTCCCAAACCGTTATCAACTCCTAAAAGATACTACTACTATTACTACAAAGATCTTATTACTACTACAAAGATGATTAAATTGCTAACAACAACACTAATCTGTTGTCCACATTGCATGATCCTCATTAATAGTTTGACCTCAATTTTAACTTTTTACCTTTTTCACCTCGAGCTTTGCAGAAAATAAAGCTGCTATTCTCTTTGGTGAGGGTGGTTATTTACCTTTTTGTCCCTGAACACACACACACACACACTACTCGTTTTCCTCTCCCTGGCTTCTTCTTCTTCCACTTTCTCTCCACAAGCTTCCACTGGTTTGTGCTTCTAGTTTACACATTGCAGCACTTTCCTGGTAGATTCTCCGATCTGGGTGAAACATTGTTCGTGTTTTTCACTGTTGTTTTTACAGAGAGACAGAGAGGCCATGGCAGGTGGTGGAGCTCCAGCAGCGAAAGCAGACGAACCACAACCACATCCTCCCAAAGATCAACTCCCCAACATCTCTTACTGCATCACTAGTCCTCCTCCTTGGCGTAAGCTCCTAAAGCTCTTTCCTTTTTCTCTCTCTTAGCTTCCTTTAAAGCTCTTTGATTCTCGTAAAGTTTAGTTTTTGCTATTGCTCATGTTCTTGCCTGACTTGTACAAAGTTTTGTGCTTTTTTTTGTCCAATGCTGTCTCTGGATGTGTGTTACGGTAGTTAGCTTCATTACCTTCCTCTTTAGATTCTAAGTTCTAAAAAAGATCATTGCTTTAAAGGTTTAGTTTTCTTCACTTGTGTGTTCTTGCCTTATTTGTTGAAGTCTAATGTCAAAGTTTTGTGCTTTTTTGTCCGAATGCTGTCTCTGGATGTGTTCCTTGATGTTACTGTCTTAAGCCTCATTAGTCTCAGTGAGTTGGGTTTTGACTTCTTATTACACATGTCTTCATGGTTGTGTGTGCCTTTCAGCTGAAGCTATTCTTCTTGGCTTCCAACACTACCTTGTCATGCTTGGGACTACAGTTCTCATTCCTACTGCTCTTGTTCCCCAGATGAGTGGTGGTTATGTAAGTCTTCTTCAATGGCGCTTTAAACTTATAAATACAAAGAAAGAGAGAATAAAGTGGTGGTCTTGTTCTTGATTTCAGGAAGAGAAGGCAAAGATGATTCAGACCATTCTCTTTGTCGCCGGCATCAACACGCTGCTCCAGACAACTTTTGGGACAAGATTGCCTGCTGTTATTGGAGCTTCTTACACTTTTGTGCCGACCACCATATCCATCATCCTCTCCGGCAGATTCAGTGATACTTCAAACCCTGTAGATGTAATGATGTGGTCTCTGCTTCTTATTATGAGCTCTTTCTTGGTGCTATTTATAGTCATTTTTGAATTGTTTGGCAGCGGTTTGAGAGTATTATGAGAGCAACACAAGGCGCATTGATTGTTGCTTCAACCCTGCAGATGATTCTTGGTTTCAGTGGTCTTTGGCGCAATGTTGTTTGGTTAGTCCTGTGGAGGAAATAGTCTCAAACATTCCTCTTCCTTACACAATACTATTAGATGTAAATTTCATTTTGTTTTCATTTTCAGGTTCTTAAGTCCTATCTCAGCTGTTCCACTGGTGGGTCTTGTTGGATTTGGTCTATATGAGTTTGGTTTCCCAGGGGTAAGTCTACTCTAGATGCCACTCAGACACTAAATATCAAAAAATGTCAACGAGAATGTTAACTTCTCTTTTACATTACAGGTTGCTAAGTGCATAGAGATTGGTCTGCCTGAGCTTCTTATTCTAGTCTTTGTTTCACAGGTACTACTTTAACTTTACTGACACAATTAATCTGTCTTTATTTGATTTCATTTTCCTGTTGCAGTATCTGCCTCATGTGATCAAATCAGGGAAGAATGTGTTTGACCGGTTTGCTGTGATATTTGCGGTTGTGATTGTGTGGATCTATGCTCACCTTCTTACGGTTGGTGGAGCCTACAATGGTGCTGCACCAACTACGCAAACAAGTTGCAGGACTGACCGTGCTGGCATCATAGGTGCTGCCCCATGGTAAGTGGTTACAGCTCAGCTATACTCATATGGCTGCAGCTTCCAATATAATAACGTTTTCTTTGACTTTTCAGGATAAGAGTTCCATGGCCATTCCAATGGGGTGCTCCTTCGTTTGATGCTGGAGAAGCTTTTGCAATGATGATGGCTTCTTTTGTTGCTCTTGTTGAGGTAATGTCACCCTTATATGCTTCACATTTTAGTCTTTCTTTTTCTCTGTTATTCTATTTATTCATTTTTTCTTTCTTTCTTGGTTCTTTAAAGTCAACCGGTGGGTTTATAGCTGTCTCAAGATATGCAAGTGCAACAATGATGCCACCTTCTATACTCAGCCGTGGTGTTGGCTGGCAGGTAGTAACTTGGGGCACACTTAAGACTTAAGAGACTATATTCATTAGCTTCTGGGCTGATTATGTTTTGTTTTGTGTGGATCAGGGAGTTGCTATTCTTATATCAGGGCTGTTTGGTACTGGTGCTGGCTCCTCTGTCTCTATGTAAGCATCTTCTCAGATGATTACTTGATTAACCTCTCCGGATAAATCTTAGTGTGAAAGTTGGTTCTTGCAGAGAAAATGCTGGACTATTGGCCCTGACAAGAGTTGGTAGTAGAAGGGTTGTCCAGATAGCTGCAGGCTTCATGATCTTCTTCTCCATTCTCGGTTAAGTTTAATAAGTTCAAAATCTATTTTCAGCTTTTTATGTACTGATGATGTTTCATATGTTAATGCAGGAAAATTTGGAGCTGTGTTTGCGTCAGTCCCTGCACCAATCATTGCTGCTTTATACTGTCTCTTCTTTGCCTACGTAGGAGCTGGAGGTTTGAGTTTTCTTCAGTTCTGCAACTTAAACAGCTTCAGGACCAAGTTCATCTTAGGCTTCTCTGTGTTTCTCGGTTTGTCCATCCCTCAGTACTTCAATGAGTACACTGCTATCAAAGGCTATGGTCCTGTCCACACAGGCGCTCGCTGGTTCAATGATATGGTGAATGTGCCGTTCTCTTCAGAGCCTTTTGTTGCTGGGGCTGTAGCCTTCTTCTTGGACAACACGTTGCACAAGAAAGATTCATCGATAAGGAAAGACAGAGGGAAGCATTGGTGGGACAAGTTTAGATCTTTCAGAGGTGATACAAGGAGTGAAGAGTTCTACTCTCTTCCTTTCAATCTCAACAAGTATTTTCCTTCTGTGTAAAAAGGGAAGAGAAAAGATAGTGAAAAACTCAAGACATCTCTTACATTCTATTGTCTTAAAAGTATTGTTGTTTACTCTCTTTCTCTCTATGTCTAATACTCTCTGTCTTTGTAAATCCAATGGTACACAACTTTGTGATTTTGATTAGTTTCTAAATAAGTCTTTAGTTTGATCTGCATTCATCTATTTCTTAGAAAGTCTTGATTAGTTTCACAACGTTAGTTTCTACATATCTTAAACCAACTTAAGTCAAACCAAAGTATCTCCAAGACATTCGATTGAAGTTTTTCTAAACCCCGAACGGTTTATTTCGGTTTGGTTTAAATCCTAACCAAACCGATAAACCAGTGTTTCTCTAATATTTTTTTCCAAATATTTAACTAAATGTCAATATATTTCTACATTAAATTTAGTAGACTAATCGAATTTTCGATTTAGGAAATGCTTGTCTATATATGTTACACAAAACGAAGTCGCGAAGCAAAATCAAAGAAGCAAAAAAGGAGGAGAAAAGTAAAATTAGTGGAGAATGTAAATAGCTGGATCAATTTGAACCAACCAAACCTAAACCAACTTACTGAAGTAAATTTTCTTACCCCGAACGATTTGTTGTAAACCGAACCAAACCAAAACCAATATGCTTGTTTTGCTAAATTAATTACTGTATATTAATGGAAATAAAAAAAATTTCAAACATTTTAGTAATAAATTAAATTTCATTGACGTCAAAGAAAACTAATAAACTTCCTATAAAATCTACATTAAATCTAAAGCCAAATTAAGCTTGAAATTTAATACTAACATAAATATTCAAAAAAAATCAGTAATCTTTTTTTTTTTTTGGTCAAAAGAAATCAGCAATCTAAAATTATGATGTTTCAACAATAAACTTTTTCATTATCTAGTTTCTAACTAGTGTAATCATATGTCAAAATCTCACATATACAACTTTACCAAATTCGTTAATCCAAAAAAAAAAAAAAAACAACTTTACCAAATTTAATTAATTACTAGTATAAGACTTGACTATAAGTCAACTTATCTCACACGTGCACAGTCACCGACTTACACAAAAAGTCCACATCTGTTAATCTTAAAACTAGGGGTAATATAGTCATTTAACAAGTTTCCATTATCCCCTATATAATCTCTCTCTCTCTCTCTAATCAAAAACCAAAACCTTTCGTCTCTCTCAAATCGAAATTAGGGTTTTTGAGAATCAGAATCTCCATTCGTCGATTTTCAATTCTTCCAATCTTCTCGCGAGGATCATCATGATTTCAGATTCGATCACCACCGCTTCTGCTATTGCTTCCTCTAACGCGAGAGATTTCTCAAAGAAGAAGAAGAAGAAGGTAAAGCTTCGTTTATCCCTAAAATCTCAATCTCGTTTCTCTGGAATCGATTCGTCGTTTTGATTTTGTGATTGCATTGTGTTTTTTTGCAGAACAACAAGTCGGCGAAGATGAAGCAGAGCAAGCTCGGTCTCCGCCGTGAGCAATGGCTTTCTCAAGGTATGATTATAAAGCTTGAATCTTTAACCCTTTGCTCGTTTGGTTAATGTATTGATTCTTGGTTTTGGTTTTCGTTATTAGTTGCTGTGATCAATAAGGAGTGTAAGGAGGAGAGGAGTGATCATAACCCTGTGGAGAATGAGAATCTTCGTCATGAGAGGTTTATGGAGTCGCCTTCAAGCAGCTCAGATATAAGCACTAACTTCAGTGGGAGAAGCAGCAGGAGTAGTAGTAGTAGTAGCAGCTCTGGTGACATAACAGAAGAGGACAATCTAGATGATGGGTGTGTAGATGATTGGGAAGCTCTTGCTGATGCATCAGAAGCTGAGGAGGAGGAGAAACTCATCCATGAGTCAGTCAAGGAGCAAGAGAATGTTGTGGGTATTGGAGGTGCAGAGCAAAGGAGTAACCGAGCTTGGAGGCGAGACGATGACCATCGTCCTCAGGCTTTACCCAATCTTGCCAAGCAGATTAGTTTTCCGGAGCTGGACAAGCGTTTCAGCGCTGCGTCGACGCCCTCTTCGTGTCCCATATGCTGCGAAGACTTGGACTCGACGGATGCGAGTTTCTTCCCGTGTCCTTGCGGGTTTAAACTCTGTCTCTTCTGCCACAAGACGATCTACGACGGAGACGGGCGGTGTCCTGGATGCAGGAAGGCGTATGAGCGGAATGCGATGACAACTGAGACTAGTTTTCAAGGTGGCTGTGTAACAGTTCGGTTGACTCGTTCCTCTACCATGTTTTGCAGGTCTTGAGATGTTGTTGTTTTCTTTCCCATTACTCTTGGGACTCTCTTGGTTCTTTTTTAGCATTAGGTAATGTGGGTATAGTGTTTGTCTTTTGGGACTCAGAGAAGTTTGAGCTTTGTTTGCTGCTAAGTCTGACTCTGAAACATTGTGGTGATGGTGATGTAATGTGGTGTGTGAATACATAAAAAAAAAGTAACATTCCAATATATAAAAATAGTTTCAGCAAGTAATGCTATCTTGAGTTGTTTGGTCTGCAATTATTCTTTGCCTGAACATTGAAACTGAGATTTGTTTGTCAAGAACATATTATTCTATATTTGTGTGGGTCATTTTTGCTATTCAAATAATGAATGAGTGGGAATAAAATATATATTTTTGAAAGACCATATAATGTCTCAAAGTAAGCAATCATCAAAGGCTAAACACAGTGATAGTGAGATTTGGTAAAAAGAAGAACACAAATAGGCGTCAAATTCAACATCAGAAGATGGCTTGAGATTGATGATATTGAGAATCTCAGCTTTTCATGCCCAAGAATATGTCCCAGTAGCTATTATTGTTTAAACATATGCAAACACTTTGAAATATACAGTAGTTGCTAATACTCGTTAATTGATTTTTGAATTTTCATTATTGAAGAGCTTTACATGCTTCAGAATCATCTCTTGGACGATAGCCTATGTTAACCTTTCAATGGACTCTCCATTCATTAGTCCACATATGGTTGATATTTCACACAGTTACTGATAACTTTTGTTTACTGCAGTCATTCTTAACTTTGACAATAATCACTCCATGTTGTTTTAGGTGGCCGTACCCATTCCTGGACTACTATGCTCCACTATGGTAAATCAAAAGCTTTATAAGTGTTTGTTTGGAAATTTACGGTTGATTAATTCAAATGATGCGGCATTTTTTAACATGTATTTCTCAGTTGCAGTAATGCCCTTGCCATGCTATGGGGCCTTTGCCTTGTTGGTGAAGCTAACACGTAGGCTTCTTCAGAGATGGTTCCCTGAGTCTTATCAAAGTCCTCGGCAGTAGCTTGCAAAGAAAGCAATACCGTTTGATTTGAAGTTTAATTTAAGTAGAAAGAGGGTTTTTGTTTGAAAGATACAAAAGGAAACAAAAGAAAGTGTGAAGCAACAAAATCATGCTTAATTATAGATATGATTAATTCTTTGCTCATATCAAATAAAAATTTATTTATCTGTTTTTTTTTGTTTGTTTAAAAATAAATTACAATTATTAAAAAACACTAAAAAAGATACAGAAAATAGAAAACCAAAATCTAAAATCTAAAAACCAAAATCATAATCCGAAATAAAAAATCAAAATCTAAAAAGTAAAGAAACCAAAATTAAAGATAAAAAAAACTAAAATCTAAAAACCAAAAACTAAAGCCAAAACAACTAAAACAATTTTCTACAAATATTTAGGTTAGGGAACAAGTGTGACTAATCATTTGTAATTATGTTTTGTGTGCAGTCCAAGACAATATTCTGGTGGGATATAGAAAATTGCAAGGTTCGAAATAATATAATTGCTAAAGAATTCTATGGACGCCTGAAGAGAAGGCTCATAGAAGAAGGATTCATCAGGGAATTGGAGGTTAACATTGTAGTACCCTTTCATGACTGTGACGAGCCAGCTAATCTTGAACTGAGCAAAGAGATCATTGCTCACCGTGTCAAAGAGTATAATAATAAGAATATATTTTTCACGTATCTGAATTTTCTTTTTATTTTATTAATTAATTGATCTTCATTTTGTGTTTCTTTCAAAACCGGTATTAGAAGAAGCAAATGCAGACCCAAAAAAATGAAAGAACATAGAAACAACCAAATCACTGATAAGTACATCAAAGCTGAGATTGAAAAGTGGCTTAATTTTTTTTCTTCTCTCAGCTATTTCTTCATCCGTTTATATACTTCTTTCAATGCTAAATCATTTGGAACTTTACAACTTTCCAAATCCGACCATATGATTTTTTTTTTATCTACTTATACACAAAAAGTCAACATTTTTCATTTTATGTAAAAATGTTTTACAAACGTAAATGCAAGCACTAAAAATATCTAGATAGATAATCTTATGTTTACATTTAACATTTGCAAATAACATT
Organism: Brassica oleracea var. oleracea; assembly: GCF_000695525.1. NCBI lineage: Eukaryota > Viridiplantae > Streptophyta > Magnoliopsida > Brassicales > Brassicaceae > Brassica > Brassica oleracea. The sequence continues at coordinate 51,434,412 of NC_027749.1, forward strand.
ATTAATATTATAAAGATTGTGAATCATGTGCACAAGAGATACACATTACATATGGAAGCCAAAAAAAATAATTGTTTAAAAGTAGCAGATGTAATTATGGCTAACGTTTGCAATAAGAGCGATAGTTTTAACACAAATGTATGATGAAATTATTGTCTAAGTTCGCTTGAGAAATATGACAATTTAGACAAGTAGAAAAATGATAAAAGACTAGGATGAAATATTTATTCATCTATTTATTTAGGAGAAGAAAACTAATAAAAAAAAACAAGATGTTGATAACATTGCGACTCTTGCCACTTCCCTACAAACCGATTGAAATGATCAGACTAGTCCAAAGCTCTTTAGAAAAAGTAGCAAAAAAATGTTTTCCTCAAAAAATTTTATTCATAACTGTAGCTTTTTAGTTAACTAGTTGAATTCCATTTGTTATACGGGATGGTTAAATTTTAGAAGAATAATTAATTTCACTAAGGGAGATGTATTCAGTTTAATGTTTAAAATGATTTGATTTTGATGAGTGTTAGATAAATTTAGATGCATTAAATAATATAATATAATTATTGTTAAACTATTTTAGAATCTCATCTAAAACTATAAGATTTGAACTTTTTCTTATTTAATTAAGAAACTCCATCCAAACACTCCAAAATCATTAAAAATTTTAAAAAACTCATAACTAAAATATATCAATAACATTAGATTTCATAGTACTTTTCAAATATAAAAATTGATAACACAAAATTTAAAATAAAGTTTTTAAAATTTATGTTCGAATAACTACAATAAATTTGTCATTTTAATACAAATAGCTCAGACTCTAGTTAAATACATTCCCTATGTTGATATTCAACTTGTATTTAGTAGATTGTCCATTAATTTTTGTTCTTCTTTGCATTACAACTTGACCATAATTTTGTTTGGGCTTAAAATGGGCCAAACCCTTAACATTATATCTATGTTGAAGAAACCTAAAATAGCAGAGACATTTCCTAACATGTGTTTGGTTGTTTATAATTTACATGAACACTTTTGCACTGCATAGATCCTGCATATGTGCTGGGATTGTCTTTCAAGTTATTTTCTTGACTCCCTCTTTCAAGTCCGCCGGCTTTGTCTTGCGGGATTCTTGAAATCGCCGGTTTGTATTAGTGTTTCTCAAGTTAATATATCATCATGTGACAAGAAAAGATCTTGCGAATGTGCTCTCTCAGTTCACCAACTTTTCTTCATTTCATTAATGTCAAAGTTCTCAAACCCTCTGCTTATTCCAATGGAATTTCTAATAACATTCGAGTTATAACAGTGTGTTTTTCAATAAGATGTCAAGAAAATGTTACTCTATATCTGTGTGGGGTAGTATGCTGTTTCAAAACATGAATGAATGGGCTTGAAAGGCTTCATATAATGTCTCAAAGTGATGCTTTTACAAACTGAAAAAAGAAAAGATATAAACTCAAAAGTCAAAACTGCAGTTGCCATGTTAGGATTGTTCATCGTTCTCTGTTTCCTCTTGCTCGTTTTCTTTCTGAGCTTCCACAGTAGGAAGAGGCGGTAGCAACTCCTGCACTAGCGCTAGTATCCCTTCTATGTCGATTTCTCGTTCATCAGGCTTCTCTAAGATCTACAAAAAGTCGCAACAATCATCAATGACTAAACCCAATGATAAGTGAGATTTGGTAAAAGAAGAACACAAACCGGCGTCAATTCGACATCAGAAGATGGTCTTAGATTGATGATATTGAGAATCTCAGCTTTGGCCAGTTTGAAATCTTTGCACTTGTCTGAGAATTTTGTAACGCTCTCTCGCGTTTGAGTGGAAGCAGCAGTCTCCATCAAATAATCATAGACCTGAGTTTAACAACAACAAAAAGTAAATTAACTTTCACTAATAACTCTCTTATAAAGGTCACAAGGGCAAGAGAGAGAGAGAGAGACCTTGTACTCTGATCTAGAAACTGTTTCTGAAGCTATAACTCTTGTAGTATCCTTTGATGCGCCTCTTGAGTTAAGCAAATCAAGCACCTCGAAGTTTGTAAGCGCACCTGCGTTTGCCTTCACTCTGCAAACATATCCACATCGATGTTTTGATTCATAAAACAAAAAAAAAGGGAAGGACTTTGAGTTTAAAAAAAAAACATAACTGAAGATAGTTACATGATGTTCTTCATCTCTGAGGCTTCAAATTCAGACAGGAAAGATCACAACTTTCGCTCCTGAAACATCAAAATTCAAATTTAGACAGAAAGATGACAACTTTCGCTCCTGAAACATCAATTAGAGCATCAAAATTCAAATTCAGACAGGAAGAGTACACAGGTTCTTAAACTAATCAGTTCTAATCTTCTCAAGAGTACAATCAAAAAGAAGTCATCTAGCTACTAACAGAGCAGAAGACTTACGTTATGTTCTTCAGTAGATGTAGTTTCTCTTCTGATGATCGAACAAAGCTTGTCGGGAAATCGTTCTGGTCGTGTTTGTACGCCGGCGAAAGAATATGTTTGAAACAGGTAATCTTACCCTAAGTCAAACGACATCGTTTTAAAATAAACGAAAGGTAAAACTTAGAAGGGCCCATTAGGCCCACCGTAATAAGGCCAGAACAATATGCTTTTTGCTTTTTCTTCTACGGCCCAAACTTTCAGTTCTGTGAGTTTCAAGCCCAAGAATATGTCCCAATAGCTATCTATTTTATTTAGACCTATGCACTCTCTTAATAATATTTTCTTACTTGGTGATGCTGCTTTGAATTCTTTGGTATATCTTAGACCATCATTAACGGGAACTCTTAAGTAGGTTCTTAGATTAATTTGTAATTAAAAAAAAAAAGAAAAACAGCAATTACTTAAGAGGTGGATCTTAGATAATGGCTGGAAGAACCACCTCTTAGGAGACACGTGTTACAATTTGAGAGAGTTTTGAGTTTATCTCTTCTCTCTCTCGATTCATCACTTCACCTTTCTGTATGTTGATCTCCTCCATCGATTCAACACTCCGTAAGTGTTCCTTGCTGGACTGTTTTATGTATTGCTTGATTGATTCATTCATTTATATCCCTGGTTGTTCTTTATTTTACTGGCCAATGTAGGAGATCGCGCAAGAGCGGCGGGATTCCAGCCGAGAGAAGGAGGCTTCCGGGTTTGGGTTCGCGGTTGAGGTAGACCCGATGGGGAACGAATCTGGGTACGGGAGTGAGCCTGGGTACAGAGGAGATGTTGAGCTTGGTTATGGTGATGAGTACGATGATGAAGAAGAAGACGTGAAACTATTGTTTTGGGGAGGTAAAAGCTCGAAAATTTATAACACTAGTGTTTGATCTTGTATATGAAAGATGAACACTTCGGCTCTGCTGTCTATGTTCTTGTGGCCTCTGGCACACTGATTGGTCTTGCAGCTAGTAACTTTGGGATCATTTCTTCAGACACTCTTGTTTTTGTTGTTGTCTTGAACTTCCTGCTCCCTTTAGCTGTTCCTCTGTTGCTCTTTAGAACTGATCTGCGCCGTGTGGTTCAGTCCACTGGAAAGCTTCTCTTGGCTTTCTTGATTGGATCAAGTAAGAACCAAACCTGTTTATGTACAAGTACAAGGGATGTTTACTTTTTAAGCGTCTATGCTTGATCATTTCCTGTTTCATAATAGTGGAGTTATGTTATTGTATGTTCCGGTTGTGTAATGTAGTTTGTTTAAGTTTGTGTTTCTTGTGATGGACTTATTGTTCTTATGTTTAAGTTTGATGTACTTGTGTGACAGTGTCGTTATGGTAATGCCTTCTTGTCATTATGAAAGTCTGTATAGAGTTAAAGAGTTGGTGGCATTATCAACTTGTGATGTTATGGTAATGTCTTCTTGTCATTACTTTCAGGTTTTGAAAGAGTGAAGTCACGAACTGAAGTGAGGACTGAAGTGAAGTTTTGGGAGTGGAAGAATCAAGTGAAATTTGTTTGCTTGTGTAAAGTTTTAAGAACCTTTAATTAGGTTCTACCATTAGAGCATTCAAAATTATTGTCTCTTAACAAAAGTTCTTAATTTAAGTTTAATACTTAAATATTCATTAAGAACCCAATTAGGGGTTCCCCCATTGAACATGCTCTTAGATTCTGACAAATTGAATATAGAATACTCTTTAATTGATTCTTATTTGATTTTTGAGTTTTAATTATTGCAGAGCTTTTCATGCTTCAAAATTGCGTACTTCTTCTCCTGAACAATGGCTTATGTTATCTTCCAATGGGTCTCTCCACTCATTAATCCACATGCGGTAACATTTCATACAAATTTACTGATTAATATATGTGTATTTTTTATGATACTACTCTCTTTCTCCGAGGTTTATCTTTGGCGTGGTCCATTACGCGCAACTAAATAACACTAAAGGAATACATATTGTATCTGTGTCAAGGATTTGAAGAATTTAGATTTTATCTATTGATATGTAATGTCAGAAAAAGAAATCTAATTTCTTTTTTCTCTTCGAAAATGTAAAAGCTTGTAGTGATTAGAATATGACATGTTTAGAGTTTTATATATGTGATTCTTCTTGTAGCATATAAAAGATATAAGAAGACTTATTCATTACAAAGATTTGAACTACTGACACGAGCTTAAGATTATAAAATCTAGTACAATGGACCCTAAAATGTATATATTTAGGTTGGATTAGGGGAAAATGTATTTTCCAATAAAGAAAATGCTCAATTTTGATCTAGCATTGGACAAATCTCTGAGAAAACCTTTGAGTTTGATAAACTTTAATCCTCTTGTTTGAGATCATTTGGTACTTCACAGTTTTGAAACATCACCACAATCTTAATTTTATTTTTTCACCAAAATCTTGTTCTCTTAGCTTTTTCTTCATGCGTCTATAGACTTTTCTTAGCATATAAATCATTTGGAACTCGGAAATTTTCCAAATACCACCAAATGATGGTATTTCTTGTATCTAATTGCACACAAACAATTAATATGAAACAATTGTACAAAATCCCAAGACATTTATTTCTTATTATGAGTCTATATGCCTTAATACCCAAATTATCTGATTCTGAAACAATCCTTATCATATCTAATATTATGATTTTAATAGAAAATAAAGAACAAAGTTGAGAAACTAGATAAAACATTTTTTTTCATTTTAAGTAGTAATGGTTCGTAACAAAGAAAATCATTGTTATGTAAAAATGTTCTTACAAAATGTAAATTCAAGCACTAAACACATCTAGATAAATAATCTTATGTTTACGTTTAACATTTGCAATAACATTATTAAGATTGTAAAGTTTGTTGATCATGTGCGCAAAAGATTCACATTACATATAAGAGCCAAAACCAGATTTTTTTTTATAAAATAGTAGATGTAATTATGGCTAACATTTACATTAAGAGTGATGTATTAACACAAGTGTAAGATGCAATCATTTATAAGTTCGCTTGAGAAATATGGAATTTTTGAAAAGTAAAAGAATATTAAAAGGTTGGAATGAAGTATCTATTCATCTATTTATTTAGGAGAAGAAAACTAATAAAAACGAATGTTGAAAAAATAGGTGATTTGATCTTTATTAGGTTTCAAGTTTGAGATTATAAAGACAAAGAAAAACCAGAGAGTATAAACATAGTTACTTGCAGAGAACAAAAAAAAAAACAGAGAGTATAAAACAAAGACATAGTTTGAGATTATAAAAACAAATGAAAACATAAGTTCCGCTAAAAAGTTTTCAGCTTTAGCAAAGATCTACTAAAAAGTTTTCAGCTTCAATGTTAGCATAAGATATACTAAAAGTTTTCAGCTTCAGATCTAACAAAAATACAAGATAAAACCCTTAACTGAGATAAAGTTTCATCATTTTCACTAAAATCTAAGGAAAGGGAGATTCGAGAGACCGTGACAGAAACCAGTTGATACCAAAGTTCATGTGGCTTGCTACTCGTTAGTGATAATGAATGTAGTAACACAAGTCTAAGATGCAATCATTAATAAGTTCGCTTGAGATATATGAAAATTTAGACAAGTAGAAGAATATTAAAAGGTTGGAATGAAGTATTTATTTATTTATTTATCTATTTATTTAGGAGAAGAAAACTAATCAAAACAAATGTTGAAAAAGTAGGTGATAATGTTTTCTTTAAAAATTTATTCATGTAGTTTTTTCAGTGGAACTAGTTGAATTCCATTTTACTTTAATGTTAAACAAATTTAGAAGAATGCTTAATTCACAGAGTGTATTCAATGTAATGTCTAAAGTAATTTGATCTTTATGAGTTTTAGATGATTTATAGAATTTATTATGATTTTTGTTAAATTATTTTAGAATTTCAGTTTTCTCTTCTCTTTATGCGACCTCTTGAATTCGTCAAAATCTTCCTCCTCTTCAGCTATGAATTTTACCTTTTCCTTTTGCTTATTGTGTAACAAGTAAAAAAAATAATCAAATACTGAATTATCATAATAATTCAGTCATAACATTTACTACTTACCTAATCACCAAACTCCTCTGTTTTTCTAACTCCACAATACCCCTCTGCTTCTCTATATCTTCACGAGTTAAATTCTTTTTAATAAGTGTGGATTTCAAAATAATTTAATTAAATGTCAAGTTTGATAATATTGATTTTAAATTAGTTTTTAAAATTCATGTTTGAATAATAGTTAATTTCTCATTTTAATGGAAATCACATCCAACTCTTGATCGAATTCACTTCTTAAGTTGATATTCAACTGGTTAAAATTTAGTGGAATTTCCTTTAATTTTTGCTCTTCTAAATATAAAATTGGACCATAATTTTATTTGGGCTTAAGATGGGTCAAGCCCTTAACACTAGAAATTTTTGCCGATGAAGTATTTGAAATGGAAGCAGCCAAACGTGACGGTAGGACTTTGTAGTCTCAGTAGCTCACAGTATTCATTCTCTTATTCTCCTTCCCTCTACGCCGTTTTGTCAAAGCCGGTTTGCATATCGTTTCTAGATGTGTGCGATAGTCTCCGAGTTAGGTTTAGAGCGAGGCATTTAGTATCTAGGATTATCGATTTACATTTTGTTATATCTCCGTTACTAGGTGTTAGTTGCATGGAGTACTGTTCAGTGCAACTGCAAGAGAGAGCTTTACTACAGGGTAATGTATATACTCTCTTATGATTATTTTTGTATTTGAGAGAAAAAGAGTAAGGTCGATCGTCTTCATACTTGCGGTTATTGAGTAACTAAAAGTGGTTTGTGTGTAATGGTTGTGACTTTTTTGTAAATGGGTTCACTACTCAGCTGGAGATAATGGTGTTGCTAACCCAACTATGCAATCTTACAAGTCCAAAGTTTGGTAACTACTTAGTATGAGGCTAACGAATCTCTCATTTCTATAGGAACATATTGTGGATTGATGAATTTTTATAGGCTGATACATAATGGTTGGTTAGTCAAAGAGTTCCTTGTTAAAAACTGAGACATGGTGTACTGCGTGGAAACTCTTCTCTTCAATAAGAAACTATACATTTAGTTCATGTTATTTCGGTTTCATATACCTCCAAAACAGAGGATTCAATCACAGGACAATCTGCTATTCAGAAGTTATTCAAGAAATTGTTAACACTGTTGTGTACTCAATCACCTATGTTTGACGAGCCTTTGGGAAGTGAACAAAGTTAGAAACAGAGATCCAAAAAAAGACAGAAACTCTTCAGAGTACCAAAAATACATTTTGGGCCTAGTTCTGGAGTCTAGACGCAGCTATCAAGATCCATTGCTACAATACATATAGGTATAGCCATTGTTTTAAATACTTCAAACCGAAACATAGACTAGGAAACGAAAAATAAAGATAGGATAGGATTAGACTCTGATCACTTCAGTCACAACTTTTCGACCTCGACTAGGCAGCTTTCCTCAACCGCTTGCTCTCTGGAAAACATTCTTTCTACAATATGAAAAAACACAGAGTTGTGAGAAATGGCATGCATACAATTTTGTCTTTCTGGTAAAATCTTATTAAATTAATCATTGAGGGAAAAAAAAAACTTGCCTTTAGCCAGTACAGTCGCCGCTTCTCGGAAGCTTCAACATGCTCAGTAATACCCTCCTCCTGCTTGCTAAAATGGTTAGACAAAAACGTATTGATTACAAAAAGAGAGAGAGAGGATGCTTACTAGGGAGATATGTTTTTTACTCGAGAGATGCTTTATGAATTTATCCAGGCGTTTGCGCTTAGAGAAGCACATTTTGCAATAAAACATTCTGGTAGACTCAACAACCCTTTCACTACTTCCACTGCACTTCCGAAGAACATGTCTTACTAATAGCTTTAAGAGATTAGTTTGGTGGTTATATATATGGAAGTGGATAGAGGTAATAAAAAAAACACCTGCAAGTAAGCTTATCCCAGAGCCACTCGGCAGAAGTGAGCATGACTGACATTTTCCAAGGCCTAAAAGAATAAGCCCAAAACAGGTTGTATTTTTTTAGTTGTTTTAGCCTGGCAAGACTATCTCCAAAGGCATATTCAGCGCCATCCGATATGATCATCATTGTAGTCGGAGTAGGATTGTTATCTCGCCATCGCTTCAAATCATCAAACATGCGACCGTATATGAATTCTGTTGTTTCAACAAAACAAAAGGTAAATTGCATGCAAGGGATAGTTGCTAATTTTTTTTTTTTTTTTTTTTTAAATTCCAAATGGACTAACCCGGAATGGCATGTGCAACATCGATTCCAGTGGAAGAGAGGGCATGAAGGTGGCGTTCAGGGGTTTGTTTATGGTCACCAAAGGCAGTGATGGAGACAGGACCAGAGTAGCCTAGTTCCTTGAAAGCTCCTTCCAAACTGGGACGGACCCGACGAGCATCATAACCGTCGGGAATAGGACACTCAGACATGTCCCAACACACATGGATTTTAGCTGTCGCATATTCAGGCGTCGCAGCATAGTTCTTCCCCCACCTCTTCGTTACAGATATAAGTTGTGTAGGCTGAGGGTTTAACACCTCCTGTAAAAGTAAAACCAATATGTTTTAACTCTTAAACTGTTTTTTTTTTTTTTTTTGAATAATTAAGCAGAGAGAGAGGATGGTTACTTCTATTGCATGCTTTTTAGTGGAGAGATGCTTTTTGAAACTCTTCACGCTTTGGCAATCCAAAGAGCAAGATTCGCAATGAAACACGGTAGATAATTCACCCGCCGTGTCTACGCTTGTCGACGTCGTCCCATGTAGTAATTTTTCCCAGAGCCACTCTTTCCGAGTCTCCACGAACAATTCTGCGACAGGCTTAATTGAATAAGCCAGAAAAATGTCGTAACTCGTGCGTTGTTGTAGCCGGGCCAGATCCCATTGGAAGACATCTAGCATCTGATTGGTTATGATCATCATTGTAGCCGGAGGAGGATTATCCTCTCGCCATTTCACCGTATCAAGGTACATGACTGCGCACGTGCTTTCTGTTTCATTACAAAGGACACATACTCACTATAGATACACAAGATCTAACTATAACATTTTTTATATTTATAATATAACAACTAATTGGACTAACCAGATCTGATATGTACCACCGCGACTCCAGTGGAAGAGAGAGCTCGTAGGAGGTGTTCAGGTTGTTTGTGGTCTCCATAGGCAGCTATGGAGACAGGACCAGAGTAGCCTTGTTCCTTGAACCCCCCTTCTATGCTCGGACGGACACGAAGAGCATCAATACCCTCTGGAACCGGACAGTCCTTCATGTCCCACCACACCGCTATTTTGCTTGTCTTCGCCGCATCGTTCTTCCCACTCATCCTCTAAAGCTTAACAAATCTCAGACACAAGTACTCCACCACCCGTACTAGGGTTTCTTTTTAAGTTTGTTACTTTTTCTTTTACGTTCAAACTATTGGGCCTAAATCTAAAGACAGATTATTGGAAAAGAACAAAAAAGGAAGGAAAAATTGTAATATGTTAAGAAACGAAAAATAGTTATATTATAAATTCTCATTTACAAAAGCACCTTTTTACTATAAGATATTTTCTTATAAAAAGAAGAAGATATTTATATCTTAAAAAGGGATTATAAAACGAACAAAAAGAGGAAAAAGATTGTCATCGTAAAAAATGAAAATTCATATTTATAAATTATCATTATACACCACAGCACATTTTTCCGATTTCAAATTATCAAAATGTTCAACCAACTTTTTGTATCACCGCACATATGCTGACATGCATGCTACGTTTTTTCAATAAAAATTTCTTTTTACGTATTCGGTTGATTAGCCAATTTTCTGTCTTGATATTATATGGATCAGCTAACGCTTTCATGTCTATTTTTTTTAAGTATAAATTTTAAGTTGATTTTCCATTTTAAGAATTTACATAGTAAATAGTAAAATTTGATATGCCCGAAATATTGTATTCAAAGCTTACGTAGTAATTTGATATGCCCGAAATCTTGTAACGATTATTTTGTATCGTACAAAAAACATTTAGAATCTAGAACTATCGATTTAAATTTGCAAACTCATGTCTTATATTTTGTTAGTTGCATAGACTAAGTGTTTAGTGCAAGAAAGAGCTTTACTGCATGGTGATGGATATATTCGCTTATGTTTATGTTTATGTTTATTATACCTTGGGGAGAAAAATTAAGATGCCATTCATTCCATGCTCTGCATACTTGCGGTTATTGAGTAACTTAAAGTGGTTTTGTGTGGAACGATGGACAGGGACTAAAATTGATTTTGTGTGTGACGATGGACAGACTGACCTTTCTGTAAATGATTCACTGTTAGCTGGAGACAATGACCCAGGTATCTTCAACTGTATAAATGATTCACGGTTATTGAGTAACTTAAAGTGGTTTAGTGAATTTATAAACTATTGGTTTTAGCAAAAAAAAAAAGAAACTACTGGTTCTTTGAACTGCATTTATAATTTCAAGTAAACAAATGTTCAAAATGCCCGTATAGCTCAGTGGTAGAGCGTCAGTCTTGTAAACTGAAGGTCCGTAGTTCGATCCTGCGTGTGGGCACTTTTAAAATTTTCCTTTTCTTTTTGTCAAATTTCTTTATATGCATTTCTTATCAACGAGAAATTCTATAAGATTTTTTTTAAAAACCTTCTTGGCATAACTACATCTGTATTTGGTCCCATAGAACCATAACCCGTTGATGCATATACCGTTTGTTAGTAACACAAAGCTCAGTGTTGTCTTTGATTAGCAACATATAAAGCCATGAGCTAAAGTGAATACTCGACATGTCGCGCTTTTGGCTAACAATAAGAACTTGTCTACTTCGTTAGAAGCCGATGAATGAGAGTAAATCCTTTTCAACATTGTTATTGGTGAATTCAATGTCGTTGAATAGCTATTAGGATTCACGGTTCAAGGACCTGAATTGGAACACATTGATAAGTATCAATTGACTTCTGATTATGTAAGATACACGTCCCGATGTCCAATTTTCATTTCAACATTTTATTTACAACTCAAATGTCATACACAACACACAATCACTAAAAATCAGATGGTTGAAACACAACATTTTATTTTTTGGGAAATTTACCAAAACTAACCCACAACTTGATTTTAACCCCAAACCTATATCTAAACTTGAATCAAATGCAAAACTAACATAAAATCTTTGTGAAATTACAGCCCAGCTCCTTGTGACCAAACAAAAAAACAAAAGTCATTTTTAAGAATATAGCTCCAGTAAGTCGTCTGAGTCGTCTAAGATGTTGGAAGTCGTCTTGACGACTTCAAAGTAAGTCTTCTGATGTAGCTGATCTTAAAAATAAATTATAAATTTTTTAAAACATATTTTGATAAGCGAAAAATTAAAATCATGTAATTATAAACAATTTTAAGTGATATAAATTAAAATATAACAAAATTGAATTATTTTCAACATAGATGAGTGTAGGTAGTGAATCATCGTATTCTTTGGTCAAGGGTTTGGCAACATATGTTGTAGTATTGTATGTATTCTTAGGGTTAGATTTCGGAAAGCTTGAATATTTTTTTGAAAAATTAAATTTTTACCTATACGTGTTTATTTTTGTGTATAGTAAACACTTTTGAAGTCTAATTTGATTTTATGAAGTGTTTAGTTAGTTAATTAAGTTTAGGAGTTATGTTTAGGGTCTAGACGACTTCCATGAAAGTCTTCTGGTGAAGAAATTAAAACAGACGACTTACATGTAAGTCGTCCAAATATTTCCGCCTAAAATTATTTTAAAAATTATTTTCCCGCTTAAATAATTTAAACCAGACGACTTACTTGTAAGTCGTCTGGGAGGTCTTCTATTTTAGTTTCCCGCTAAAAATATTTTCATTTCCCGCTAAGGACTTTTTGTCTCCCTATATAAAGAAAAATTTACACATTCTCTCTCCTCC
>NC_027749.1:51446823-51447738 GCF_000695525.1 Brassica oleracea var. oleracea
TGAAAACACCAAACTTTATATGAATTTTTCAGTTTTGTCTCATGTCTTTTTTACTAATCTATCTTTTTTTGCAGGTTTTTAATTAGATGGTACTCATTACACTCATTTAAAGGTATATCTATTAATTTTAGATATGTATTTTTGTGTGTTCTATAAAGGTAGATTTATCTAATCTTCCACTCATTTTCTCTGTTTTTAAGCCATTTGAACGTTTTTGGTTATGCAGGTTTTCAGATCTGGATTTGATATGCAGGTTTTTCAGATCTCGAAGACTTCTGGGACGACTTACCTGTTAGTCGTGTAAAATATAATGCACTAGACCACTTCCAGGAAGTCTTCTGACGAAGTCTCCCTTTCATAATAGATCTGAGTGTTTTAGTAAGTTAGTATGTCTGATTTTTCTTCATTTGATAACTTCTTGTTGTATATATTTCTTACTTTTTTCTCAAACTAAAACTCTCCAAACCCACTCTAATCTCTTTGACTTGAAAACACCAAACTTTATATGAATTTTTCAGTTTTGTCTCATGTCTTTCTTACTAATCTATCTTTTTTGCAGGTTTTTAATCAGATGGTACTCATCTTCCACTCATTTATAGGTAGATCTATTAATTTTAGATATGTATTTTTATATGTTCTATAAAAGTAGATTTATCTAATATTCCACTCATTTTCTCTGTTTTTAACCCATTTGAAAGTTTTTTTTTATATGCAGGTTTTAATATGAAGTCGTCTGGACTTCCTGGAAGTCTTCTGACGAAGTATTCTTCCATATCAAGTGGAGTCCAAGCTTTTTTTGTAGAGGAATGATCTATAATAGTTTTGTTTGTGCTATGTTTTGTGATTTGCATGTCTACTCTTTCAGTTATGAATTTTTTGTAAAATCAGTAATAATGTTTTCCAAGATGTAATACA
>NC_027749.1:51448614-51465532 GCF_000695525.1 Brassica oleracea var. oleracea
TATCTAAGTCTTCCAGGCGACTAAAATATAAGTCGTCTGGTCAACGCAGAGGTTATTTTTGCAATTGACTTTGAAATCTGTTATCTGAGACGACTGAAAAATAAGTCGTCTACTTTTGTTTGGTTAAAAAAAACTCCAAAAAAATTAGACGACTTACATTTCAGTCGTCATAGGTTAGTTTTGCATTTGACTGGATTATTTCAGAAGTTTGACTTTTCTGGACGACTTACATTTTAGTCGTCTGGTGAAAAATTGAAATATCAATAATTTATTAAAACTCGATGACTTACAATTAAGTCGTCATAGGTTAGTTTTGCATTTGACTGGATTTTCTCGGAATTTTGACTTTCCTGGACGACTTATTTTTCAATGGCAAAACAAACCTACGACTTGCATGTAAGTCGTCTAGGTTCTTTGGAGATTTTTTAGTAACCAAACAAAAGTAGACAACTTATATTTCAGTCGTCTCAGAAAACAGATTTCAAAGTCAATTGCAAAAATACCCTCTGCATTGACCAGACGACTTCCAGGTAAGTCATCTACAGCTAGACGACTTACATGGGAAGTCGTCTGGACTAGCAGATCTGGAAAAAAACTCGATTTCATACCTTAAATTGGTGAGATAACTTCCTTAGCACACATAAGGTTTCTCCAAGCACACAGAATCTCAAACGAAAGTGACCCACCCATAATCGTTAGCTTCTATGACTCTATGAACCATAAAAATGTAGAATCAAAATCTTGGTTTTTTTTAGCTGAATGTGGAGAGAAAGTGAGAGAGATGTTGTGTTTAGTTCATAAGAATGGAGAAAGAAGAAGGGTAAATCGATTTTGGGAGCATTAAGAGCTTCAAATTGGTTGTTCATGGTGGTTAGGGTATTGATGACAATGACAATCTTGTAATTACTTGAAGATGACGAGGGTGAGAGAATAAAAATGTCATTTTCGAAAAGAAAAAAAATTGATGGCATTTTCATGAATTATATGAACTTGTGGGGTGAATAGGACAAAACTAATTTCCAAAAAAATGGAGATTACTTTTGTGTTTGATTTTGAGTTTTAGGTCAATTTTGCAAAAAGCTCTTATTTTTTTAAACTATCTTTATTATGTGGTTAAAACTTTAGCCACTCATGCTTAACATCATAAGAATTAAGTTGTGGTCTCTAGTAGAAACTCTCTACCGGTCTAGTAGTATCAAAACATTTGTGGCTGCATGGCTCCACTACTGAAAAAGATCTTTAAGTAACTCGATCTTTTTGAATTTTATTTTTTAAGATATGTCTTACATTCTCATCGTCTACTCGTCTTAATTTTTTTAGCCAAATTATTTTGTCATAGCATGAATATATTCTTATACCATTTCCAAAAGAATAAACTCTTATGTAGATCCTTTTTATTGGTTTATTTATACTATTTAGTTATTGCATTTTCGTATGGTAGTTAATCAGTATGAATTGAAATGTGAGACATTAGACAGACGTATGTTTCCCACACGTCTTATATATATATATATAAATATCTGTTGTGGTAAAATAATACATGTTTTTCTAATAATTTCCTTTGTTTGCTTTTGAATCCTCAAATCATGATCGACTTCCAATGACTAAGACCAGTTGGTCAATCTTGATCTCTTTATATTGAATTTATGTTTCTTCCTCGCAATTTTTCTTTTCTCATTCGTAGTTTCAATGAATGTAATTGATTGGACGATACAACTCAGATATAATATCTACCTGTAAGGATTCATATACAATCATGTCTGTTTTGTTAAAGCAAAAACACAACTAGATCTGATCATATCAGATACATACATCTAAAATTAATTTGATAAATTTGAATTGTATAGTCCTAACCGAATATTTATATGAAATATATGTTAAAAGTGTTGTATCAGAAACACATAAGATTTAGTATTAGTATAAGTAGTCAAAAGAAAAATTGGGATGAGACTTTTCAAAATTGGATCACATATTAAAACTTGATGGTAAAATTATTTGCCTCATTGTTAGTCTACTTTTAGTCTTGCAAATAAAATTGTGTTCTAAGCAAACTACGTTGTTAAAAAGATTACAAATAATTTTACTTATGAACTACATAGCTGAATACTTTTGAAAAAACCATATGTAAATACGTTTATTTATAAATAGGATCAAACAAACAACAGATTAAAAGGGTTACTTATCGACAAATTTAACCCAATCAACCATTCCGAGAGACAAATTACTAACAATCGCTCATTAAATACATAATCTACAAGAATACAATAACAAATCAAAATAACTTCTTCCTGATTCTGATGAAATCTTCGGCTTCTTCTTTGAATAACACTTCAATTTTCTTCTTCTTTGATTGAGACAATGAAGACATGGCTTTCGCAGACGCAACTCTTCTCACTAGAACCTTCCACTTCATCTCCTCGACCATTTTATTGTCCTTTTCTCCTCTACTCTTAAATTGCCTACTCCAATCACAAAAAAGTGACAATGAAATTAGATTCCAATTTCTAAAATATCTTTACAAAAACAAAAGATTTTTGTAAAATAGCTTTAGGAAAACAAAAGTTATTTCCAGCCTTCTCATCATGACTCATCATCTAATAAGTAGGTCACCACCACAAACATATTATCATTATTATTGTCGCCGAAAGTGAATATCAAACGAGATTTTACTATAGAGAAGTGAATACTTTCATCATTAGAATCATAAAAGAAAAAAAAAACATGGGTTTTGCTTATTATTCTCAATATGTCGGCTGTTTTACCTGCAAAGTGGGACACGACAAGACTCAGATTGGTCGCAGATTGAAGAATGGAGTCTAAGGAGTTGAATCATTCTCTTGCAACGAAGACAACCTTTGCCATCGACTCGTTTCTTGCAGACTGTAAAGTGACGTATCAAAAGTTGGAGTCCGTAACAAGTCGAGAAAGCACCGCATGGACCGGTTTTTACTTGAGATGTTGACTTATTGTTGTCTAAGTTGGACGATGGTCCTACCCACGTGCAACCATCGGTGCATATGTGCTCTATACATTCCATGGCTTCACTCAATTTCATATAAAGATTCTGTTCTCGTCTGTGTCTCCGTCTTCTTTTCTTCCTCTGCAAGAAATCATCCAAAAACCTAAATATGATCAGAAACTGATACTCATAGCCAGTTCTGAACACGTCCAGGATGAAACATTCACACTGGTCCCTAAATTTATAAAGCTATTATATTTAGTCGAATGGCCCCAAATTTTCAATATTTATATTAAAAATGACTTAAAATGTTTTTGACTTTTTTCCAACAATAACTATACTACTCTCAAGTTCTAAACTAGTCACCGGTTTGGCATAATTGGCCTTTTAAATCTTAGATTAAGGCAATTGGATTAAGGCTTTGCTAATACAGATAAATTATAAGAGTAATTTTAGTAATAATATCAGTCCAGACTTTTGGTTTATATATATATGTATATAATATATCTATTAAACCAGGAGGGAACAAACAGAGAAAAAATATGTAAAAATGAAAAACGTTATGGGTTTAAAGATTTGTTACCGATTCAGCCTCATCAATGAACTGGAGAATGTCGAGTTCAAGCAAAGGATCGTGTTCTTGAAGAAACTTCCATCCTTCGGTTTGCTCAACGGTCTTGAACTTTGAGTGGATCAAACGCATGCACTTGAGAATAAGGTCAGGTGCGTCGCAGAGCCGAGCTAGCTGGAGAACATCGACCACGTTCTCTGCCGTCACTCTCTCGCCGACGCCTTTCGTGCACCTTTGCTTAAGCTGAGGCACCATGTACACGTGTGATAGAGCAAGTAGATGGATTCCATAATTCTCCATTTCCTTCTCCGTCAAACTAAACGAACGACACGAAATGGTATTTTAGACATTATAGAGAAAAAACAATTGCAGTTGAATGTTTCAAATTTGATTCATAATAAGTTTTGCCTTCCTTGTGTTTCACACGTTTTGAATATTAAATCAAAGTCCAAATCAATCGTGATACGGTTTATATTGGAAAAGTCAAATTTTGTGTATATATATATAAATAAATCAACCATTTAGCAATGATCTTCCCACGATTTTAGTAGGAAATAATATTAGTAAATAAATTCATTCAATTCATCTAAAAGTTTATCAAAACCCTAATCATTCGTAATATTTGAAAAATATGAGACTAACCTGGGAGAGTAGAGGAATCTAACG
The DNA here is from genome assembly GCF_000695525.1 of Brassica oleracea var. oleracea. Lineage (NCBI taxonomy): Eukaryota > Viridiplantae > Streptophyta > Magnoliopsida > Brassicales > Brassicaceae > Brassica > Brassica oleracea. The sequence continues at coordinate 51,452,811 of NC_027749.1, forward strand.
AAGACTGAAACGGCGTCACATGGAACGCCGAGAATCTTAACCACTCTCTTCGATGATCCGCGTCCGCCGTGGCTTTTCCTCGGCTTCTCGATGATGTTGATAAGTACCGGCGACGCAGAAGCCTGCATTGAAAGTTTGATATCGAAAGAAGAAATAAGATGGAGAACGTAGGAAACTGATCGGACATCCAACAAAAAGAGTCTTACCAATACGCCGGAGTGTGCCGGAATACGACGGCGACCGGAAGTGATGATGTCAACATCAGTTTCCACAAGATCATATGAGATCTCATCGGCTGATAACGAAACACCGTCGTTTTGAGTAGCAGTTATGGCCATCGTAACTAGGACAGCTTTTGGTTTCAGACAGAGGATTTGGGTAAGTTTTGTGTGGGATGTCTTGAAGGGATGCATCTCTGGCATTTTATAGACAGCTCAGCGGAGCCTTGCTTTTATACGATTTTTAATGCCACGTGGCATTTTATTTAATAAATATCTTTTTTTTGTCTATGTCTTAGACTATATTAACGCTGAAACATAAATGGGTTTTTTAATTTTTTTTTTTTAATTTTTAATTTTATTTTTTTGACTGAATAAAAAAAAATTAAAAACCAACCAATCGCGGACTAACACGTGTCAGTGTGGCCCGCAAACAGTGCAAAAAACCAGTAAACAAGGATCCTTATTCTGGTTTTTCTGCCACCGATTTTTTTCTTCCTGTGAGCTCCTCTCCTCTTAAAAAACCCACTAAAACCCCACTAAAAACCCAGATAATCCTGCACTTATACCCCATGCTACGAGCGTATTTGACTCTTTGTATTTGTGTAAACTACAATACGCAAAAAATTAACTGTATAGTGAACTGTATTTGAGGTGTTTTGGCATCTTTAACACCAACCAAGATTCGGAATAATAAAATGTGGTTATTCGTTTGATAAAACAAAAATATATCAAACAGTAACTTTTTTCTTCGGAGTTCAAACCATATCAAATCATTTCTTAAATCATATAAAAATTGGAACTGATAGGGTTATCTTGTTACAGATTTATAAATGGAATGAAAACTGAAAACTCAACAATATATATAGATTAGTGTAAACTGATAAATGTTAGAACTCTTACAACAAAAAGTCTATGTTGATCTTGTCATATAGGTTTGTTCATTCAATATATAATATATATGTAGTAAAAGATTTAAAGAAACATGCATTAGAAATTTAAGGTATTCATTTTGTCTGTACTCAGTCCGCAGAAGTTTGAAATTTTAGTCTGCATATCTTGAAATAATTACCTGCATTCTGACTACCCTTAGGTATGTTATGTATATTAAAAAGTGTAATGCATGCAACACTCTTATTATAAAACAATGTGGCGTTAATATGCCTCCAACATTTTCAAATAGCCGCATTGCCTTCTAACACAACCACAAAGAACGCATTAATTGTTTAAGAAACTTTTTTTTTTAAATCCTAAAAAGCTATACCAACAGGATCTAACCAAGAGATCATTAGCAACATTTTATGTGTTGAAACTGTACCTTCGACACACCAACTCTATTATATTCCATTGTTACTTTTACATTTCCACTAAAAGTGACCTTTAATAGTATAGCTTTTGGCATCGATGACAACAAAACAATATTATTTTGGGTACCATGTAGGATGTTGTCCCCATGAGGTCACGAATGTTGTGTTTTTTATTGTTCCTGCGTGGAAAAAAGTGATAAATCCGGTCCCAGAGTATGAAGAAAAAGAGTGGATCGACCATCTATTTCCCCACGATAACTATTATATAACATCAAATCTCCACCGAATTTTAACCTCATGCTAAATCCCTACAAAATAAAAATTGCAAAGCTACTTCTCCATGAATCAATAGTTGGTAACTTAATTACCCATAGATCATGGTTTAAATTGGTTTATTGGTTTTAATTGGGTTACTCCTAATCAAAAAGCTTAAAATCAATTAAACCAAACCAAAATCCAATTTTATATATAATTTTTTTTCTTAAAAAATTTATCATCTTCTTCAGAGGCCTTCCTTCTCCTTTTTCACCAACGTCGTTAATCCTAGCCATTGCCAAAAACTGATCTTCTCTCATGATCAATTTATTGGTGAGAACGAAAGCAGTATGGAGTCATCCCAACCCTTTCTTAGTACACAATACCGTCACTGGTCTTCCTAAAGCCGATAAGCTCTGTTGCTCGCGGCGTCTCTCCTCCTCTGACCCTACACTCATCGTCTCTGAGCATCTCCTCATTCCAGGCTATAATCTCTCCTCCTCCATTGCCGTTTAATCAAAAACGTATACATCACCATCGTAAATCCGTCAATATACTGCAGGAGAGACTCACAGTTTTCGGTATATATGCTTATGCTGCGGATGAATTTGATGGTTTCTGGAGAAAAAGACGATATGGGTTTAATCTAACCGACATGTTGATGAATTAAATGTTGAGTTTGGTTTCTGGGTACTTAAGCCTCTCAAAGAAAAGGCATGGGCGGATATCCTTGATGAAGGAGACAATATTGATTGGAAGAAGAATATAAGTTTGATGTTTCTTTGAAAGAAAAAATTGCAAAAGAGATTTTAGTACATCACAGAAACATAAGAAAGTTTACGAATTACGGTGGTTCAGGTGGGGAGTTTTTGCGTTTCTTTTACAACTGAAGAAAGGCCGGTTATTGGAATTAAACCGACCCTTGACTCTTACCAAGAGCCACCTCCTCCTCTACGTGGCTGCTTATCCTCATCCACTCTCAAGCCCTCTTGTTTGGCCACTTGTAGTTATCTGATTGATATGTTTTTGCCCATTGTTTATAAAATCATCAAATGAGTTTAAAGAAATGTTAATTTAAATCGGAGAAGCAAAGAAAGCTCGCCGCATATGGCAGGCAAATCTAATCCAATCGTAACAATCAAGTTTAAATAGGACTCCTTTTTTTTTATCAACGTTTATATAGCAAATTAACCCATAACTAAACGAACTCGGATCCAAAACTATACATGTTTTCAAAAATATAGATATCCATGCTAACTAGTAATGTAGACATCTCATAAGGTCACAACCATTCTAACCACATTACAACTTGATGTTTTGAAGCTTAGCCAAGAGTTGTATACATAGTTTATATGCAATTTTTAGTTGAATAATATTTACGTAGTTGATTACATAATGTTTGTATGTATATTCGATAAATTAATCATGATGCGGCTTTGAGTATTCACAAATGGCTCTTTAAGAAGACTAAACAACAAAATCCAAAACTTGTGGATAAGTTTACACGAAAGATAAAAGGGAAAAGCGTAACATAAACTAATGGATTTGAGGATTTCATGCAAAATTCTTCCAATATTTAAGCATTTTGAATTTTAAATATATAACAGTTTATATTCTAAACAGTGTATACTCCACTTGAACTTATAAGAAGCACTGGAGACTGATGTGCATGTTATACTCCGATCTTATCCTTAGAGTTTGGACTTTTGAGTAGATTTGTATTTTGCAAAGTATCATGAATCAGCACTGTACTTATAATAAACGGTAGTCGGTAGATATCCACAAAATGTATGTGCTTTGACATAAGTCCATAAAAATTGTACCGGCTATCGAGATTCTTTATTGGAGATGATGCATATGTGTATTTCTATATTTTCCCAAGTTTTCTTGTTTGACCTAAAAGACTAACAAGAAAAAGAAAGAAACATGTGTATCACATTAATATTTAAATATTGACCAATTCAAAAAACCAGGATGTCAGTTGACCTGATCACCCTCCCTTGATCTTCGGAGGCAACCACGCCGCTGAATCCTTAATATTTTGATACATCTTCTTTGCGTTGATAGAGACTATATTTTTTATTCTTTTTTTCCTATAAACTTTTTAAGATAATTTGATAACTCTATAAATATTTATTTGAACTTCACAAAACAAGTAGAATGGTCTTCACAAACTTTGTGCTGCTCACAAACTTGCAATCTGGCGGGTAGTTTGGTGCTAGCCTTTTTAATATAGTCTTCGAACTAGGTCCAGATGAGAACATACATGTGGATATCACGACTACGGGTGTGATTGGTAGTGGCTGTGAGTGCTCTCTACAGCCTCATTTCTTTCTAGAGCACTAAATCTACATCAATCTTGATTTCTATTTTTTTTTAAGTTCACAGCCTTTTTATAAAATCCACAGCACTTCTTTGAAATTATGTCTTTACAATTTCTCTGCAGAGACAAAAACCTACAACTCATATTTAAAGACTTTTAAAAATTAAAAATCTAAAGGCAAAGCAATAAAAACCACAGCAATATTTCTACAGTCAAAAAATGAAATCACAGCAGTTACCAATCAACCCCACATATCATATTACCGACAAAAAAAATAAGATGACAAACTTTTAATAAAATCTCTGCAATTTTTTAAGAAACTCTTGTCTTTTTCAGTATGTTAACCTTTTAAAAGGCCACATAAATCGAAGAAAAACATTCAATGGCACAAATAGCAATTGAAGCCCATTAACTACAAAGACCCATAATATTATTTACGGCATGATCGGTTTAAAAGCAGCGGTTGCAGGTGTGGGAGTTTGCGGATGCGGTTGGTTGCGGTTTCAAGCGTTTTGTATGACTGGTATAACGTTTGAAAATTATTGCGTTTGCAGATATTTGTGACTGGTTGATTATAAGATATTGCAGCGGTTTAATAGTAAATTATCCATATTAACATATTATAACATTATAAAAATATAAAAAACATACTATTGTAATAAAATATAATAATTATCAATATAATATGATTAATAAAAATATTATGTTTATTTATAAAAAATTTAAATTAGTTGAAATTTATAATTTTAATAAAATTTGTTTTGAAGAGATATATTAGAACTTTTTAAAAAATATTTTATTTCGTTTTATATGTGTGTATATCTTTATATATGTGTGTATATAAATGTTGAAAATAATTTTAAATTTATTTTTGCACCCGCAACCGCAAACGCTAGCTGGAACCAGCTTTTGATTCTAAGAGGTTCGGAGCGATTTGCATGATTGTTTCGGAACATTGTTGTTCTCTTTTGATCATTGTTCCATGCGTGACATGTTTCATTGTGCGTACTGTTTACGCTACAAAGCTATTAACATTGGGTTTCAGGTTAACAGAAATCTTAGAAAAGAGCAGGACACTTGGCGGAAGAAGGCCAAGGAAGTAGAAGCGAGGTGCAAGATGTGTTCTCTTGTTAATATGTTTACATAAACAATCATAATATATCATCCATATAGTAAAAGAGGGTGAATCGTTTTTTTGTGTCTATCCAGGGAAGCTGAATAGCTAGGATCAATACAGTGTACTGACTTGTTTTTAATATATAAACAGTTAGATATATTCATAGATAAGATACGAAGAACAAATATGTTGTTACAAGCACGTAAAATATATTAGTTGTTGAGACGAAGACACCCACATCAAGCGAAGCTCTGTTGAATTTGTTGAATAATCGGAGGGATAATAGTTTGATAAGCTTTCTCAGTTGGATGAGCAATGTCCCAAAACACATGTCGAGATGCATCCAAGCACGGTACCGGAGCCGCAGGAGAACAACAGCAAGGCCAAGTTGACCACGTAAATCCTAAAAGGAACCCAAATTATTTTATGCATGGCCGTGAAAAAAACTATTTAAAAAAAAAAGAAATGACTAATGCATTCACAGCTTCAATGAAAAAAAATATCCAAAAGAAAAGAACACTAACCTGATCTTAGTGGGTTGATGACGAGTTCAAGAAGAGGATTATACATGTCAATGTAGATGGAACGAGAGCCTGGGAGCACTGAGTTCAGATTGTTGACTTCGTTTGCTAGCTTCTGGTTAAAGAGTCTAGCGACTGCGTTTGCGGGTTCTAGGCATATCCCTCCAATAGCGTTGCTTGCTCCTGGTAAGCAACCCAAAGGCAACGTTCCCATAATCGCAAATTTTCTTGCTCCCAAATTATATAACTCCTATATATATATAAATCAAACATAAGTTGATACATGTAAAATTTGGTATTGAATTTTAAAAATTAGGTACCTGCATGAATGATTGAGTCCATGAAATCATCATGTTGGTGTAGGAGAATACAGTATATCGAGTGTTTCTTGCTGGATTGGAGACAAATGTGATGCCAAGATCGTTATTTCCAGCGGAAATTACATAAACTGCATTTGAGATGATTGATCTCGTCTTCTCTTCATCTCCAGTGATGCTGTTTAGCTTTGCTATGTAAGCTTTGAAATCGTTCAATTGGTCTGGTATCCATATAACTCCCTGTGATTAATTTGTATTTTAATTAAATGATGAATTTTTATATGTTACATAAAAATTTAAATTACATTCCCTTAAGTTTAAGTTACCTGAACTTGTGCGGTCATTGGATCTAAACCAGAACCACCAGAAGCAAAACTAACACCGGTTAAGATATCATTGGGTTGAAGATCTGAACTACGATAAGCTGGTACAATGTTCTTTACTCCCAAACCTTCGGCTGCATGCATATTATTCCACCCAAAAAAGAATTAAATTCTGAATTCACTTTTAATAACAAACTAAAAAAATTGATGTCCAGTTGCGTGAGTCTGTTCTCCTAGTGATTATTAATTTAATATGGTATGGATCCTCGTTCGATAGGGAATGTACATGTTTTACGGGTTTAGAATCTTCTAGTTATTCAAAAAATATTATAATGAAAATGATTAGTTATATACCAATCATATCTGTAGGAATTCTTCCATTGCCAAATCTTCCAGTGGCTTGTCGAGTTACAAAATCTCTTCCATACGGATAGAAATTGACTTTAGTTAAAGTGCTAAGGTCATTGTTGTTGCCGGTATCGAGTATTGAATCTCCAAATGCTATAACCGCTGGAATATTTCCTGCTTGAGCTACAGAACTCGATATAATCGAGACTAATACTGTTACGGTTTGGAAAAGTATAGTACTCATTTCAAAATGCTACTTTCTTTTCCTCTCAATTCAATATTTGATTGCGATGATGGAATGGGATTAATTAACATTGCTTATGTATACATCTTAAAAACCTATTAACGGAACATAACTGTTATGATCAGTATTTTTGTTACCAGAGAGCTATATTTATATTAACAGTTCCCCCGAATCCATTTTATCCATGAGGCTTGGTCCATCTTCTATTATTCTGTTATATTGTTTCATACATACGTAACTAAGTCGGTTCAGACTGTTGATAACTCCCTTAATGGGCATGGCTTGATTGGATATGTATAATATATTGAGAAATGTGTAACAGTTATATATGTGAAAGATGTACTACACAAACAACTTGTTCTTAAGATTATTTAATTAGTAAGTCGTTTTATTAACTGTCATGCAACTAAACATAATGCGTCTAAACATAAAATTGGCTCACTTTTCCATCAAGATTATTACATAACTAGCTTTCAAGTGCTGGTTTCATTATATTATTATATATTATACACACACACATACAGACTGGTACGGCTATGATCAGCATGGGAACCCTTTTTGCAGCTGAGTGCACCCAATGCTATAGTTATACCACCAACGCGAGAGGACGGTCTAGCGGCTAGGGTGGAGGCTTTAGAATAGCTTGACGATTTCGTTGGCCCTGCGCCAGAAAGTGTATGCACCATAAACATTAGATCTCCTTTGGATCTCCAATCCAGTGACTCTATTCGCTTTCAGGCGCATCCTCATCCTTTTTAACCGAATTTAACAGAATGTGGAATCGAACAAGGGACCTTGCACTGATGGATTTGTACATCTGCAAAGCTCCATAGTAATTGCTTTCATCTACCACTTTCTTCAATTTATCAATATGCTATAACAATTTGAAAGGAAAAAAAGAAAAGGGATCAAATTCAATAATCAAACGTTTGATCCCTCTCTCGACATTGATTTTGGATCTTTCTCTCTGCGTTGATTAATTTTGCAGAAGCTAAACAGAGATTGAGAGAGATGCGTCGCCTCTTTGCGGTTTTAACCTAATTAATCTTTATAATTACTCAAAAATAATTTGACACCATTATTGTAAACTCATGTCTTAACCATATTCAAAAGATTATCACTAACTGACATTACTACTACACATGTAAATGGATCATAAACGGATCTAAATACGGTTTAAAAACTGGTTTAATATGGTTAAATGAATTGTTTAGAGAACAGTAATTCAATTATGAATCGCTTTGAGGGGTGAGTGAAGACAAAACTTGAGTCTTAAGTAAACTATCAATTATTACACTTTTCGTACACATAGGCTCTTATGACTGAGTTGTAGGCAAACCAAAAAAAATAAACAAAAATGTATAATATCATCCGAAAGGAAAAGAAGATATGGTTTGTAACTCGTAAGCTACTTTGTTGGAGATCTTCTGCTAACTTGTTACCCTCAGATTCTTCAGACGAAGGCAGGAATCAACGGAAGCAAAGCCATTTCTTCTGCACAGAGAACATTGAATCAGCTAAGAAATATGTAGAATGGAATCTGAAAGAAAGAAGTAAAAGTTGTATGTGATGAGGAAAAAGGTTAAAAAACTACCTTAGATTTTGAGTTTTGAGAGTTGTCATGGTGGTTGTTGTGACCAGAGCTTTGGTTTATATGAGGTGTTGAAACACGGCTATTACCGGATGCTTTCTTGGTCTTCTTCTCGTCGCTAGCTTTGCTAAAAATGACAGTGAATCGTTCTGCCGATGCAGGATTGTTCACGTCCCATTCACCAAACTTCGGCAATGGCCTTCCTTTATTCTCCTGCACCATCAAACACAGAGAGAGATGATGATGATGATCAAAAGAGATGAGGTGTGTGTGTGTTTGTTCTTACCGTAGCCATTGTTTCTTTCAATATCAAGATGTAGAGAGAGAGAAAGAGAGAGGTGGGAGGAGAGAGAAGAGAAAGGAAGTTGTAATATAGGCAAGAGAGACAGAGAAACACGTCGTTGGTCGTTGACAACAGCTTTAACCAAATCAACCTCATTTCCCGCGTATTTCCCCCAACCGAAAAGAATTTTTTTTTAAAAGTAAAAATTGATAAAATCATTAAAGAAAATTAACTCAAAGACCCACCGTTCTAATTCTCCACTTTCAGATTTGATAAGAAAAAACTCTGATTTTAACAATTTTAGCTCTGTTAATAGATAAATGTATAATTTCGTTAATTATGTTTAATGGTTGATTTTTGACAGTATTAAAATTGCTTTTTAAACACAATTATTGAAATTTGTGTTGTTCTAGTTTAAAAGTTAATAACTAAAATGGTTTATTTTAAAATGGCTCATTTAAAGTTGTAGTTTTTTCAACTCTATTAAAACGGTATATTTATGATTTTAAAATAAAACAATAAAAAAATGAACCAAGTTTATTTAAAAATGTAGAAAATTGAGAGAGAGAGACAAAAAAAAAAAGAAAAAAAAAAGCCCAACATAGTTTGAATTAGTAAAAGCCCATTGGGCCTACAGTATTAAACACCGAAACTCAAACTACAACACAAGGAAGATCTCATAAGCAGAGCTTTCGTCGTCGTCGTCGTCACTTGCGTCTCTTCGATGGGAAGACTAAAGGAGTCAAGTCCCGTGATTCCCCTCCTCCTCCTACTCTTTCCTCTTCTTCTTCACCATTCACTCACGAAGGTCAGGTTCTCCACAGTTCATCTGATTTTTCGAATTTTTTGTCTGATCTGTAATCAAATGAATCATTCTTCTTCTTCTCTCTCTGTAGGTCTTGGGAGAATCTGAATCTACCAGGTAAAAAATGCTAACTCTTGTCTCTGTACAAACAAAGAACAACATATAAACTGAAGTAGTTGTAGTGAATATGCCTTTGTGTTGCTCTCTTAAGCTTCTCTTTTGTATTCTAACTCTTGTCTCTTTACAGACAAAAGAACAAACCATAAACTGTTGACTAGTTGTAGTGATAAGCCTTTGTGTAGATTAATTCTTGTTTTAGATTTTAACATTATAGATAGCTCTCAAGCTTCTGTTTTGTTTTTGATTCTCTCTTGTCGTGGAACTCAGAGAAGGCAATGCTCAAGAGATACACTGTTCTCGAGAAAGAAGCCGAGCAGCTTGGCAGATTATACAAGACGTAAGTTGGAGAGATTCTTCTCTTGTTACTATCTTATTTGACGCCGTTTGTAACGATCTTGTGTTTCTTCTTTGCAGTACTTGACGCCGTTTGTTGAAAGGGAAAGATACCAGATCCCAAACAAGTGCAGGCTCCATCCCGACAACGATCTCTACAGAGACCAAGAACAGCACAAGGTCCACGTGGATGTATACGAGTGGAAATGCGGTTACTGCAGGAAGAGTTTCAACGAGGAGAAGTTTCTTGACCAGCACTTCGCCACTAGGCACTATAACCTTCTGAATACGGTAATGCGGTGGTGGTCTATGCTCTCTGTTTTGAATGCTCTGAGCTGATTATAACTTAATTGATTGTTTTTAGACTGGTACAAAGTGTTTGGCGGATCTGTGTGGTGCTTTGCATTGTGATTTTGTGTTGATGAGTTCCAAGAAGGGGAAGATCAAGTGTAACCCTGCGGCTGCTGCTAAAAACCGTCATCTCTGCGAGGTTATTACCTTCTTTATTGCTTCTATTTTAGTAATTTTCTCCAAGGAGAAAGCTTACTTTGGAGTGTGTTTCTTGTTTGTTCAGAGTCTTGCTAATACTTGTTTCCCAGTGAGTCAAGGTCCTGCTGCTAGTCGTCTTCATGGTATGACTCTCCTTGCTAATTAAATTACTACATCAAGTGTGCCTAAATTATCCTCTTTGGTTTTTGATTTTTTTTTTTTTATATGATTGAAGAACACTTCTTAAGACAGTTCTGTGATGCTCATACCTGTACTGGAAAAAACAAACCGTTTCCTAGAGGAGGCAAGGTTAGTTATTTCTTGATGTAAATATGTTTTCATTTGCATCTTGTACCATGTTTTTATCTGTTAAGCACATTGAAAAAAGACAAAATATTATCATTTTTTTCTTTTAATATATGCTAATAATGCTTGCAGAAGAAATCGGGTGTCTTCTACCTCGCTGTTTCAATACTAACCTTGATGCTTCTCCCACTCTTTTATCTGCTGGTCTTCTTACACCAAAGGTACCTTTATGATGTTCTCTGCGTTTTTCTTCCCCTCATTGCTTAGTTATTCAAGAGTCTTTGGCCACTTTGTTTGTGTTGTCCTTACAGAGAAAAGAGAACGGGGACACAAGTGTTGCGTCGGATTGTTAAAACTGGGAAGAAAACAAAGCCGTCGTAAGATGGTAATCTTCTCAAACATTGGCTTATTGCACATGCGCAAAGGAGAGTGTCACTTTTGGTGGTTATGAAGCTCAGTTACTATGGATATCAGCTGGGTTTCCAAAGATGAATATGATACTTATGTAAGCTTTGTAGAAACAGATGATTCATCATTTCACAGGAATAGGAATAGTGATTTCTCTATGAATCGTCATACATATCAATGATAACATCAAGTTTGGAATGGAACACAAAACAAGCTTTATAAGTAAGCAGACATGGATTTCATCCAACTTCATAATTTTTCTTAACTCGAATTTTTAGAAATAGATTGACTTGAAATTTTATATGTATCATGACAGAAAATATATAGTTTTTTTTTTCCCGCGATTAGTAATCAGCCTATTTAATAAGTATATATAATAACTATTACATGTGTAAAATTATTTGTAAAATTGAGATTAAAATAGTTAATATTGAAAAATTGACAAAAAAAAATTGTTAGTTCTCCATTTATTTGTTAATAGTTGATTATTTCCATATCAAATTTTGTATACTTAACAATTAGTTTAAAAACTATTTTAGGCAACAAATTAATTTAATGTTAAATGTGCCGATTACAAATAGTTTGGAGAATAAAACATTTATTTCCCATCAGACTTGACACCAAAAGTAGAGATATCAACTCGAAAGAGCGGAGGAAACTACTTGCATCTCTCAGCCTAATCTTCGCTTCATCAATGGTTAAAACGACGTCGTTCGGCAGATAAAAAAAAATATTTCGAAACTAAAACGACACCGTTTACGTCAGATACAAAGTATTTATAATCAGAACGTCGTCGTTTAACGCTTAAAAATCGATGGGTTCCCTCTCCGATGTCTTTTCTCGTCTCCTCTCGCCGTCTCTATCGCCGTCCCCACCGAGTCTGAAACCTACATCTCACCAGCTCTTGACGAAGCTCTCCTTCAAGTCCGATAACGATTACGACGTCGTCACCACCAACCGCGTGGCGTATCCTTCGCTGGCGAACGCGAATCTGGTCTTCTTCAAGTCGGGGAACTACAACGTGGAGGTGGTGCCGAAAGACGGAGAGACGGAGGAGCAGCTGGTGAACGATTTCAAGAGATCGGTGTTCAGAGCGGGCGTGCTGCAGGAGACGAGGAGGCGGCGGTTCTTCGAGAGCTCTCAGGAGAAGAGGAAGCGTAAGACCAAAGAAGCTGCTAAGAAGTATCGTAAAAGGAGGCCAAACCCTAAACCGAAACCGTATTCAGCTCCAGAAGTCCCTAAGAACAGAAGAGAAGTTGAAGAGGATGATAATTGGGAGCTTCCTCCCGAGGAAATTGAGATTCCTTATACCGACCGGTTCTAGTGATTAACCGGGATTTAGATTCCGGTTTAATGAAGTTAATATATAATCCACTATTTTGTAGATCTCTTGAGATGTTTGTAGCTTAACTGC
>NC_027749.1:51468197-51471918 GCF_000695525.1 Brassica oleracea var. oleracea
CCCCCCCAAACAAATTAGAAATTTGCGTTGCTCAGTTTAGAGGATAATGGTCTCTTTGTTTCTCTGCTCTATCTATATGATTCATCCAGATTTTATATTTTAAATGGCTGTTTGTTCTTCCATCCAAAAGAACCATTTAAATGAGTCGTCTCGATGAAGTTATGTTCGTTTTTTTATTTTTATTTCCATCTGGATCCAAATGAGTTTAATAAACAATGTACTAGTGCATGGAAGGAATCATGTTGCATGTTGCAAAAATAATATGTGCATGTAATGACTCTTATTGTTTGCTAGATTAGCTTAAAAAAATTATGATGACCAAATAAAAGCAAAGGTTTAACAAATAAAGTCGACTTTATGATTTTCAATAATAAATCTTAAGAGATTATACCAACGACCAAGTGGGAAAATGTTAGAAATATTATGTGTATGAAAGTATATGAATCAGACCGGGTGATTGTGGTCGGGTGGTAAGGAGGCAGGGCTGGGATGCTAACACGTTTCATGTTCGACCCACCTGCTGCGCGAAACTAAGTCACAATTATTCTGATCACTTAACACGGATATGAGCCCTTGATTTAGGGCCCATTTGAATGTCCGGAGAAATGGTTTATCCGTGGGTTGCACCTCTCATTGGAAATTAGTCTGAGCCTATCTATGGGTCTGGGATACCCCCAGGTTAATAAAAAAAAAGTATATGAATGAATATTTCTTCTCATGATGTGGTTTTATGTTAATCTATTTGTTATTAAGATTGTTAAACCCTAATGGCATTTGGTAACCAACAAAATTGATAAAATAAAGGAGTTTATTTCCTAATGTTTTAACTAAAGTATAAGTGGCAAATGTTCTAAAAAAGAAGAGTGAATTGAAAGACAAGTCTAATGTAAGATGCTTAAGAGAACAAGTTTAAAGTATGAACCTAATGTTCTAGAACACTTCACACTTGTCTTTTTCTAATGAAATGAGTCACCTTAAGCAAAACATTTGTCACTTACTAAACTTCGATGGATAGTTGAGATTAAAAGATAAAACTTGCAAAGGAAGTAAGAAAGACTTGGTAAGAAACTTATCAGAACTTGATGAGGAAACTAGATCTCTTTCCCCACCTATAAATAGAAGTCTTTGCTCCATCCTAAAGCATCATGAAGAAAATCTAAAAAAAAATATACATAATGAAAGATTGTAGGTAAGGTGAGAGAAGATCTAACTCCAACTTAATGATCAAGAAATCATCTTCCATGATCAAAACCGTTCCTCATTGTAGAAAATGTTATGGACTTTTTCCTATTAGTTATGCATAAGTTCAAGTCTTTTTAATATCTTAATGACTGAGAGAGATGCTGTATCATTTTTTAACCACATATGTTGTATCGTATATAGTGAAAAGCAAACAAAATAAAAAGGTTGAAAACATTAGTTCTTTGCTCACAAAGAAAACAAATACAAAGGACATGGGGAAATATCTATTCTATAAAGAGTTATTTTATTCTCACAAGGTGAAGACACATCATCATCTCTCCTTGACGTTAAAAATAAAATTTGAAAAATGAATTTTTTATTAAATTAAACTAATTTAAAACAATTAGATTAGAAATTATTCTATAAACAAAAAACTACAAATGATTATTTTATGCTTTTTAAAAATTATTGAACTTCAAACAAAATGTAAGAAAAATATAATTCTTTTAAAATTTATACAGCGCATGGCACAAAAAATCACTAGTTTAACAAAAAGGTCAAATTATTTTCACATCTTTTTATTCAGAAGATATGTCGTTGCTTTTGCCTCTGCGTCTCTTCTTTAGAAAACCTAACTTAATCAATATTTCATCTTCACTATGGCAATTCCGAAGCGCTTTTAATTTTCCTTAATCAATGTTGACTCTCAAAATGAAATATATAACTGATATTTGATCTCAGAAAAATATGTACATATATATATATAAGAAGACTATCATATCACTGTAACATATTCTCTAATTGCTACTTATCTAACTCCATGGGAAAGAAGCAGTTCGTTTCAAGCCTCTTCCTATCATTGGAGAGGAATCCAAGAGCATCATTAACCCTAGAACCCCATTATGATCTCTTAATGACTTTTTAAGTATTAAATGTTAGTTAAGAACTTAGTTAAAGAGACACAAACATTTTTGTGCTCTAATGCTAGTCTCTTAATTAAGGGTTCTTAAAAAAAGTTGAAATATTTGGAGCCTAATCTCTTAATTAATGAAGATTAGTTTCTGATGGTTAAATGCTTGATATTCTGTATCTGTATAAAAATGAAGGAGATTTTCAGATGTTTGAAGACAATTTCAATCAAGTCTAGAGAAATATCTTTTACTGAGTTTAGGAAAAAGTTGAAATATTTGGAGCCTATCAAACACTTGCAAAAGTTCCGATCTGAGTTGTTACATGGAACAAGATCGTATTCCAAAAGGTTACCTCTTACCCTAGCTTTCTCATGTAGAAAGTCTTTGCCAACGCATTGGATGTTTGAACAGTCAGCACGATAGCATTCATCTGATTCTGAAAAGAAGAACAAAAACCACCATACTATCAGTAAAGCTACGAAAGTAAAAAAGCAAGTAGACATCAATCAATATAAAAAAGCAGAATTTGAGAGACCGTACCTTGGAAGCAATGAGCTCAATCAACTGCATCAAACACTCTCCCAATCCTTTCCCTTGAATCTGTGACTCCAGCTGTATTTCATACACATTAAGGACATGTATCTCTTCCTCTAGAGTAAACCGGTAGTGAACGAAACCAACAATCTGATCACACCCTTCCTCGCAAATCCTTTGAGTAGACGCCTCATAGGCGTCACCACAACGCAGCTCACGCACAAATATATAGCGCGCGTCTGTAGAAGACATCTCCTTACGCTTCACCTTTGCTTGAAGTGGCCAGTCAGAGCCATAGAATCCTTCCATGTTCTTCTGTCATGTATAACAAATTCAGAAAAATTCTTGAAGAGTGTGTTTATAATAATAATATAATAAAGCTACGGCATTTTGATTATAACCTTCAAGAGTTTCGAACGTGTTGTTTCAGGGACGAGGAAAGTCTATCTCCACAGCCAGATTCCGAGCAGACAGATAAGTCTACAAGACGCAACCAAAACGCAGGATTAACTTAACAAGAGGCTCTTTCCGTGAAAGAAAGTAACTTTCAAACAAACATGATCATAACCAAGTGATCAAAGCACACAGCTCATCGAACTTAAACTGCATCTATCTACTTCATACCATGTTGCATTATTATTAACAATCATAAAAAAAACACAAGTTGACTATCAACGAGCTTTCAATCAAATCCTAATCGTGAATTCTAGACCCAAATATTTCATAAAACTGGCGAGAATCTAATAGCAAAGAAGAAATTATTTACCATTTTTTGTATAATTGATATCTTGCATATTTCCATTATCTTATCCATTCGTCCATGTGCATTTTGATCATATAGACTAGGATTTAGCCATGTTTAGGTTGCATTTTGCATACATGAGTCTCTATTAGGTACTGGAGTACCACATGAGGTTATTGGAGACATTCGAGTGCATTTGGAGCTCAAAAGAGGTGAAAAGGCGACCATTGGACGAACCGAGCATGGGAGCGACCTCCCGGAGCGACATCACGAAGTCGCTGTGTCCCACTTCTCAGAGCGACCTTCCTAAAGCGACGCCATGAAGTCGCTCGCGTTCTCGTTACTCCGAACA
>NC_027749.1:51472637-51472869 GCF_000695525.1 Brassica oleracea var. oleracea
CTGAATTCACTCAGTACAAGAAGTGTAGACTCTCTCTGGTGTTAGCTGATCGTTCAGTGAAGTACCCTGTGGGCATCTTAGAGGACCTACCTGTGAAGATTGGAAGGTATGAGATACCTACAGATTTTGTGGTGCTTGAGATGGGTGAGGAGGATCACGACCCATTGATTCTTGGAAGGCCATTTTTAGCTACAACAGGAGCAATTGTTAAGGTGAAAGAGGGCACGATTGA
>NC_027749.1:51472969-51486206 GCF_000695525.1 Brassica oleracea var. oleracea
CTACAACATTTGTCTTAGGAGCCTTGAAAACTCCTAACATCAATAACGCAGAAGAAATCAAAGGGAGAAAGAGGATCATGTCTGGAAGAAGCTCTTTTTATAAGGTCTTGTATCTTCTTCTTCTTCTCCAATATCTGCACCAACAAGTATCCCAATTACCAAATTTCCAATCGAAATTTCGAATTCTGAGGAAACAAAGTTTCAGAATTTTGACCTTCCGCCGTTTACTCGAATCCATGGTTTTCAGTAACATCGCTGATCCCGCTCTCTACCTCTTCTTTCTTAGAGCCACCAAGAGACGCCGAAGAGGCGGAATCGCCGACGGATGTCCGTCGAGGAGTGATCAATAACGAAATACCGAGTGATTTCATCCGTTGTCGGGAGAGATAGAGATGAGAGAGAGAGACTTCAATATACACACATGTCCATAAACTACGTCTCTTTCAGCCTTTAATTAAGAGACGTTTCTTCGTAATTTTTATTTTTTTTAATCATAATTAATTTAAGCGCATTAAATATGCTCTAACGGTTTGATTCCGTTTCAGGTAAGATATGTCACAAACTTTATTTCCTACATTTGTTTGTCTGCTTTTATAGATGATGTCCTTAAAATTTCTACTGTTAGGGTTTCTATGATGCCCTGGCCTCAAAATTGACATGTGGGTTGGAAAACCAGATGACAAAATAGCAATCTTGACAATCGGAATTTAAATGCTATGAGAAGGTGACTTTTGTTTCTGTGCATAAGTATCATATATATTTATCTACTCTTCATTGTTACTAATCCACTTGCAATTCTCCATGTGCTTCTTTTTGGTACGATATTACAATAATTAGTTCCTTTCTATGTCGTGTCCATGTAAGTTTTATGGCATTTTAACTTGGAATACTTCTTCCGGCATGTTTTGAATGCAACGATAGTTTCCGTTCTTTATCTTATTAGGAACATAATGATTTGAATTTTTGCTTCAATTGCTTGCAGACACTTTTGGAGTACAGAAATAATTTAAGAAAAAATTACTATGTTAGCGACAAAGTCAAAGACTAACACCGCTTTTGCTTTTTCATTTTGGGATATTTACTAGTTAAATCTATTTTTTATATATTCATATCATCACATATAGGCCTGGAACTTTTATCCGAGATCCGGATTCGATCCGTGATCTGATCCGATCCGGATCCGGATCCGATCCGAAAATCCGGATATCCGGAGAGGCCGAATCCGGATCCGGATAGTAAAATGTTGGATCCGTCAAAGCCGAATCCGGATCCTGATATCTTGATTTTTTAGTCCGGATATCTGGATCCGTAAATTTTATTAATAACTATTTCAAAAATAGTAATATCTATATATAAAAACTAATTTTATTTAATATATTTTCATTTTTATAATAGTATATATAAATTTTATGTAAATTTTGTAATATTATATATAGAAATAATTAAAAACATTATATATTTTTTTTATTTTTAAATTATTGTTAATATTTTATATATATTAATATTATTTTTTATTTATTTTAAAGATTCAAATCCGGATCCGGATATCCGCCGGATATTATAATTTTTAGAAGGATATCCGAAACCCGGATATCCGCGAATCCCGGATTCGGATAAGAATAGTAAAATTATGGATCCGCCGGATAAGAATCCGGATCCGGATATCTTAAAATTGTCCGGATACCCGATCCGTCCCAGGCCTAATCACATCCAAACAGTTGATTATTGTTAGAAGTTCAGAAAGCGACTAAAGTCTTTATTATGTTAGTTTATTCTATACGTTTATTTTAAATTTATTTTCTTTACTTAAGTAATGGGTATTAACAACATAATTAGATATTCACAGAGATTATGTTTTCAAACCTCGTGATGAATACCATGAAAATCATCATAGATATGACCTAAAATTTGATCACTATAAAGCAAAATTGTGAATTGGGATGAAATACGGTTTTAATTTCTACATGGTACATTGTTATGGAAACGCTGCGTGGAAACAAGAATGTTTCTGTAGAATAAATAACATATAGTTCTTTCAATGTTTCTGTACATTTTTGCTACTTGAAAACAAAAATCCACAGATTATTGGTAAATGAGATTGTATAATGATGAAGTTAAACTAAATCAACATATATTACAAAGGATGAGACAAAATTTAGCCTAGATTTTTGATTCAATATTAGCTTACTGAAAATGGTTTATTTGGCTATACGTGTTCGGAGTGGATACGAGAAACTCGCTATTTTCGTTATCATCTGAACGGTTTGACTGAGCTATCAGTAACTTTCTTCGCACCATGAAAGTTTGGATGCCGCCTTTGAAATATGTTAACCCTGAAAGATTTTGCTTGCAATCTACTGCAAAGAGAAATAACATGAACTAGAAAGGCATTCATCGCGTTGAGAGCCAAAGGCCACACAACTTTGTTGTCTTATCATACCAAATCCTTTTAAGGGAAATCTAGGGCATTTACAACAAGACAACAAGTGGGATTGGAGGGAACTTTTGTCTCTCCAAATCCATCCCCGGCTTACTAAAAAGGAGGCTTTCAAGAAGAGGCAAAAGCTGTTGACTTTCAAGAAGAAATGGCAAGCAATCAAGAGAAGATGGGTGGGTACAAGAACACAATGGAAGTGAAGAAGAAGACAAAGATGGAGGTGAGGAAAGACAAAGAGTTGTGTAATAATCATCTAACGCAAAAAAAAAAACTTAAAACTTTGTTTGATCTGTGTGTGATTGGCTTGCATTTCAATTCCGGTTAAGACAATCTGATTTGGGAATCTAGGGCTTATGAGTGAGAATTACTATTATAATCCGTTGAATCTGTTTAATCTGGTTTGTTTCGGTTAAGAATTATAGATACCAGCGCAAGTTGCTTGGCACGTGCGCAAGGATGGTTATGAATTACTCCCTCCGTTTCATATTGTAAATAATTTTAGGAAAATGTTTTTGGTTCAAAATGTAAATAATTTTCGTATTTTTAGGTAATTTTACATTTATTGAATACAGTGTGACCAATCAAACTAAATAGACTTATTTTTTATTGGTTAAATTATATTTAACCTATTTATTATAAAATACTTCTTAATCTTCGTGTGTTTAGCTAAAACTACTTATATTATGAAACAGATGGAGTATTTAATAATGTCCACCTCATTCGATGTTGTCTCCGTATCTGAATTTAATCCGGGCTNTTTTTTGTATTTTTGATACTTGGGAGTTATTTATACCTGTATTCAGAAAACTTTTTTGTAAAGAAGAAGCAAAAAAAAAGGTTCATACACAAGATTCAGAACTAAGTAGTTTTGACTTTCTCTTCATCTCTGTTGTCATAATTCATAAACAGTCTCTGAAACTGAGTGTTTTGGTAGTTACAAAACAGAAAGTCAGCAATCATCAAAGGTTAAAAAAGTATAAAAACTAGAAAAATGATAAGTATCTTATATGAGTTTTTACCGGACCACTAGATGAAAGAGGAAGCCCAAGCCAGTTTAACATATTATCTTTTATGCTCTACATTTACAAATCATCATTTTAATTTGTTATTTCTAAAAATGTCAAATATTAATAAAAACCGTTTGTTTCAAAATAAAATATAAATTAATATAAAATATGATATACTTACATAAAAATATAAAAAACAAATTATATATAAGTTAACCAGTATATAACATATTTTTTAAAATTACCAAAATAATAATTGACACAAATAATCATTAATTTTAAAATGTAAACTTTCAAACAATTATAACTATATAAATTTAAAACATACTATTTCCAAAATTTAGGTTATATATTATTGAAAACATTCACATATAATGTGGACCCTATCAAGTTTATAGGCGAATTATATTAAAGACGTATGAAGAGTCACCATTTTTTTTTGTTGAAAACTTTTTTTTTTAAAACATCTTGTATATTATAAAATCTTTAGGTTTGTTTCATATAAACTTGTATAATTAGTTTAATGAAGATTTGGATTATATTTATCTAAAATCATTAGTGCCAAAACACAATATATTAGTGTTATCACAATTTTAATTGTTGATGAATAAATAAATATGTTTATTCATTTGATTGATATTAAGCATTTTCAAAAGCATAAAATAAACATCTTAGTTAACAATATGTGTCTTACACAAGTAAATAACTTTCACCATCATTTATTTTTAATTAAAATTTTAAACTTATTGTAAGCCAAAGAATGAATTTGCTCAATAAGAAAGACTAAATTCAACCAATTTTTAAAAAGAAACTTGTGTGACCTATTATAAATTTAGATGATTTTCTATAGCTGATAGCAGTATAGATAAGAAAATTTAGATATGTTTACCTTTATATTTATTTGATTAGGTTAACTATATGTTGGAGGGTATACATGGGCCTCTCGAAGCATAATGTTATAGGAAGGCTGATGAAAATGAGGAAGCAACCGAGGATCATGACAACCCCCTACTACAAAGATTGAGACAATGCCCCCTTGGATACATCGAATCCCCACCTGTTAAACTGATGCATCGTGGATCGATAATGGCAGTGTTAGTAACTTCTGACTATATATTTACATAATCTATAGCTTTGCCAACTTCTATCATCAGGACAGATGTTACCTGCTGTTATTGTCTGGTGCAGTTTCCCCACAGGTCTTGTTTCCAGCTTCTTCGTTACTGCAGAGTCTACATATGGATGAGAACTTGAATGTTAATTTTGTTAGGGTGTAGATAGTTTGAAGAGGTTGGAATGCTGTTCCGAAGACATATTATATAGTTTTGCTATATTGATAGAAACATAGCATTATGTTTGAAAATAACTGTTGTCTTGAATCTTATTTCCATCAAAAAACAAGTTCTTAGGAGTCAGGAGACAAACGTGTGGGCAAACCAGATCAAGAACATCATAAAGTTAATGTGGATATATATGCGAATGCTGTGATGGTTTTGACCACCACTGCACCACTAGACAGTATTTTTTTTTTTTTTTTTGAACAACTGATTAATATTAAGACTTAAAAGGAAAGACAAAGTGTTTAGGCCCTAATGGGCAGGCCCAGAACCATTACAAGAAGAAACTGAAGAGGCCTCAAGGGCCTTTTTTGCTAAATCATCTGCAGCAATGTTCTGAGAACGATCGACGTGCAGGAAGGAGATAGAGTGAAAGTGAGATGAGAGATTCTTGATGTCCTGGAGAACGCCATAGATCTCTTTGATCTGACTATCTGATGAGATTGCACTTATGAGCGTTGCGCAATCGGAGTAAACCGAAATTGAAGTTAACCCTAACCGTAGAGCTTCTGAGATTCCCTGTCGAAGAGCAAGCGATTCGGCCATGAGGGGGGAAGCCACCTCCTTAATGATCAGAGACCCTGTGATCGGCTCGATTGATCGGTTCTCTGTCAGTATCCACGCGATACCAGCTTGATTCGATGAAACTTTCCACGCTGCGTCCACGAAAACAGACGGGGTCGATTGAAGATTGGGACCTTGTCGCCGGGTTGAATTTCTTGTAAGCTTCTTTTGCTTGTTGTTGTTAGGGGGGCTTGAGCTTGCACCCACTCTAGAGCGGACGAGAGTCCTCTAGTGGCTACTTCGGTAGGTTGTGCAGTCTTATTTTCGAAAATAAGCTTATTCCTTGCTGTCCACAGGGACCAGTAGATCCAAGGCAAGACTGGGGTTGTGATGCCTGTGGGGGGGAGACAGAGGAGACTTCGGAATATGACCATTATCGATTTAATGTCCGCATCAGCAGCTAGGTGAACTGGTACGTTGAGAGGAATGAGCCGCCACACCTCTTTGGCAAAAGGGCAATGGAAGAAGATGTGCTCTGCAGATTCCTCCAATTTACAACGAGGGCATAGGGCAGCAGAGTTCATACCTCGGCGTTGAAGTTCGGTTCCCACCGGTAATGCTCCTTGTATCATAGACCACAAGAAGAGTTTAAGTTTTGGTGCCATTTTTGATGACCAGACATCTCTTAACCAGTTGAACTCCATCGCAGGGGGGTGTGTGGTTGTTGCCTCTTGCGCATTGGTAGGGGATAAGGGTTGAGCCTTTGAGTTGTAGCCTGATCTTGTTGAGTAAACACCAGAGTCGAGAGGAAGCCACACATAAATGTCCTCTGCCCCTAATTTGCTTGGCTTCAAGTTAAGAATCTGGTTACTAAAATCTGGTAAGAATTTTTCCACTCTCTCTTTATTCCACTGGAGATCATCAGTTAGAAGATCAGAGACTCTGAGATCGAGGGCTTCTTTGTGAATTGGTCCATATGGTTTTAGCTTGGAGTTGAGAGATATCCACGAGTCCTTCCAGAGTTTTATGTTCTGACCATTGCCTATTGCTCTGCCTAGGTTATCTTGGAGAAGATCTCTACCATGAAGGATACTCCTCCAGCCATGGGAGCAGACCACTGGGACTTGAGCTTCAAGGAAACTTTTCTTATGGCAATACTTACCGGTAAGAACCCTTGCAAGTAGGCAGTTTGGTGATGATAAGATTCTCCAAGCTATCTTAGCCAAGAGGGCCTGGTTAAAGAGTTGAATGTCCCTCAGGCCGAGTCCCCCTGCTTGTTTTGGTTTAGTGAGTTTGTCCCAGGCTAC
The DNA here is from genome assembly GCF_000695525.1 of Brassica oleracea var. oleracea. Lineage (NCBI taxonomy): Eukaryota > Viridiplantae > Streptophyta > Magnoliopsida > Brassicales > Brassicaceae > Brassica > Brassica oleracea. The sequence goes on from NC_027749.1 coordinate 51,479,562, forward strand.
CCAACACATGTTCCTTTTTTCAGGTGCTTTATCCCACCAGAAGCGAGTTAGAGAAGATTGGATTCTGCTGCAAAGGCTTTGGGGCAGCATAAAGCAGGACATTGCGTACGTTGGAATGGCTGTGAGAACGGCTTTGAGCATGGTGAGTTTACCTGCTCTGGAGAGAAAGCGTGTCGACCAGTTAGCGGCTCTTTGTCGAATCCTATCCACAATGGAGGTAAACAAGTCTTTCTTTTTCCTTCCAAAATGCTCTGGGAGTCCTAGATACTTCCCCACTCCTCCCTCTTTCTGAATTCCCAAAAGGTCTTTTGTTTTCTGTTTTCTTTCCGGGGAGGTTCTTGCGGAGAAAGTAATTGAGGATTTTGCTATGTTGACTTTTTGACCTGATACCTTTTCATAATCACTCAGGATTTGAAGTAGGGAGCGACAGCTTTCCTCAGATGAGTTGCAGAACATCATAGTGTCATCTGCAAACAGCAGATGATTTACCAGGGGGCTGCCTCTAGCGACTCGTATCCCTCTCATCGACCCTTCTAGCTTTGCTTTTCGACACAAGCCAGAGAGGACCTCCCCACATAGGATGAACAAGTATGGGGAGATCGGATCTCCTTGCCTAATACTGCGGTGAGGTTTCACAGCTCCATAGACTGAGTCATTTATGAGGTAGGAATACGACACTGATGTGATACACTGCATAATCCAGTTAATCCACTTGTCGTGAAAACCCAGTCTTTTCATCACTAGCGCTAGGAAATCCCAATCTACTCTATCGTAGGCTTTAGACATATCCATCTTGACTACCATTGCACATTGTTTTTCCGCTTGAGAAGTCTTGAGAAATTGTAGTACTTCGTGTGTGATTAACACGTTGTCTGTTATTGCACGTCCAAGAATGAAGGCAGATTGATTTTCAGAGATGATAGAGCAGAGGACGGGTTTCAGTCGCAAGGAGAGAAGCTTTGAGATGATCTTATAGTACACGTTGCAGAGGGCTATAGGTCTGTATTCATCCACTCTTTTGGCCGCTAGCGTCTTTGGGATTAATCTAACATGCGTTTCATTCAATGTAGGGGACATTATACCCGTAGAGAAGAAGCCTTGAATCTCCTTGATTATGGAAGGGCCAATCGTCTCCCAGTTTGAATGGAAGAAGCTCGCGGAGAAACCGTCGGGACCTGGGGCCTTGTCTGCATGGATAGCAAAGAGAGCTTCCTTAATCTCTGCTAGCGAGGGGTCTTTGGTTAGGCGTTCATTCCATTCCTGAGTTACACAGGGTTTAAGGGCTTGAGAAACCGTTGAGCTGATCTCCTCTCTTTGGTTTGCAGTGAAAATTTTGTCGTAGTAGGAGCAGACTAGTGCCGAGATCTGATCTTCCTCAAAGAAAGGTATGCCATCATCATTTTCCAGTGTTGTCAGCCTATTCCTTGATTTTCGGTTTTTTGTTACTGCGTGGAAAAAACCAGTGTTTGAATCTCCAAGGGTTAGCCATAATAATCTGCTTCTCTGTTTCCAGTATGCTTCTTCCGACTTGTAGGCTTTGAGGAGGAGATTATTTAATTCTTGAATCCTGTCTTCCATAGGATCGTCTCTAGACATTTGATTATCCAACTCTTGTCTCAAGTCCTCAATAACCTTCTTACTGTTTTCTTGGAACAATTTGCACCATTTGCAGATGGCTCGACGGCAGAGAGCTAGTCTTGCTTCCACCCCAAGATAACTGCAGTTACTCCAGATTTCAGCTACCAGGTCTTTAATCTCTTGCTGCTCTTTTAATCGCCTATCATAACGAAATAGGTTGCGACCTTTTTTCCTTGTAGTATCCAGGTAGGATATGATAGGACGATGGTCAGACCCTTCGTACTTGAGATACTGGCAGCGGCAGGAGGGGAAGAGTTCTGTCCACTCTGGATTACTCATGGATCTATCCAGACGGCATCTCACAAGATGTATACCTCTTTTGCCTCTCCAGGAGAGCGGGTTACCTGAATGTTTGATATCAAACAGGTCATTTTCAGATAGGAAGGTGCGGAAAGCCCCAAAGGCACCCTCTGCTCTCTCCGGACCTCCTCTTTTTTCACTATTGTCTTGAAGCTCATTGAAGTCACCTGTAAGGAACCAGGGGCCTTTTGGGTTTGCGTGTAGATTAGACAGAGAATCCCATACTTCAGCTCTTTTAATGTGATCAGGTTCTCCATAGATGAATGTAGCTAAGAAAGATTTCCCTTTAGAGGTGATTCTCGTATCAATGTAGTTGTTGGAGGTAGATAAGATCGTAAGGTCAATATCTTTTTTCCAGCTGAGGAGTAAACCTCCACCTCCAGGACTATGGGGGGGAACTATGCAGCTATGCTCGTCTTTTAGCCACGGGAGTTCTTTCCTAATCATTTCCTCTGCATTTTTTGTTTCCATCAGGAAAATGATGTCAGGAGACTTCTTCTTGTGAAGCTCCTTTAGACGCTGGACTGTTATGGGGTTCCCCAGCCCACAACAGTTCCAGCTCAGTACGACTAAGGAGCCTGGGGAGGGGGAACCCGAAAATCCATTTTCTTTTTTGACATAGCCGGAATCAGTTGGATCGGTGGGTTCCTAGGGGCGTTAGGAGCGTCAGCAGTCAGGTTTGTTGGGTCTATCGTTGGCTGGTTTTTGCTGGAGCCTCTTATCTTGAGTTTTTTGCCGCCTCCTGGTGAGTTTCTGAGTTGAGATGGCTTTCTTTTCTTAGAACTAGCTCCCCGAAGAATGCTAGGGCCCTGCAGAGGTGACCTTGCTTTATTGTTTCTGATCGTTCTCTTCTTTACTTTATCTTGGCCCTCGTTAATGGATACATCTTCAGGTGCCTCAGGGTTAGTTTGGTTCTGGTGATGTTGAGGAGCCTCCACTGAATTCGAAGATGGACTTATAATGATCGACTTGATCTGTGCCGTTGTGGCTCTAGCCTCACCAGGGGGGGGATTGTCTTCTACTTGTTGGAGCTCTACGATGGGGAGGAGTAAAACCGCAGTCATCTTCTTCTCTGAGAGTTGAGGCACCACTAGACAGTATACTCTTCTGAATATGGTATGCTGTGGTGGTCTTTCCTCTCTATTTTTATGTTTCTGTCTTTGGGACACAACAAAGTTATATGATTCTTTTTACTTGAGCTGAAACTAGAAAATTTACTTGAATGCTTCAGAGCGATACAAAGGGTTTTGATTTTGAGGCCCATTTATGAATATCATGAGGCAGCTCATTAGTGACTTAATCATACGTAATTTTTGGTATAGGCTTGTGATTGTAAATTTGTGATGAATGTTAGAGATCTTAACGACAAATTCTTAAAAAGTTTCTCAACATAAAAAAATATAGTTAATGAAAATTGACAAAGAGGAGAGAGAGATAAGTTCTCATTTAGTAATCTTTAAGATGCTCTAAGAATCTCAAGTACATATTTGTCATTTGATTATTGGTTATATTGTTCTAAAAAATTAAAAAATAAATACATAATTTTAATACTAATATAGTTTTTATATTAGAAACTATCACATGTAAGCGCATAAGGCTCTATAAACACTAGTACTAATGGCATACACGTCGCTGGTACCTCGCGAGTACTTAGTGAATTTAAAAATAAGAAAAAACAAAAAACGTAGAACAAAGGAAAGAGAAACATAGGATCGAATCTTGCGGAAGAGACGTCAACCAATCCCCTAGAGACGGTAAAGAAAACGTGTCATCTTACTAATAGTTGTTGGCAAACAATTATTACATCTGTAGTGGTTACTGTTTCTAATTAATAAAGTATTAAACTATTAATGGAAGAAACTCATTTGCGATTCTAACCGTTAAAGTAATTAATGTGATGAAAAGAAAAATTATGATTAGCAAAAGACATACACATCTGCAACCTTTTTTACTTAGAAAACATAAACTTGAGATTTGTAATTAAAGCATCATAAGAAGCAGACTAAATGACTAATAACATAAGTTCAAGGTGAAAATATTAATAAGCAAAGTTCAGCACTAGTTACGTTTGTCATACGGTGGCCATCTGTATATTATTGGGACCATTCATCACTGAATCAAACACATGGCCGGTTGTAAGCACATCCAGATGAATCAAGCATTGTGCCGCTTCTAGGCATATCCGGATGAATCAAGCATTGTGACTCATACAAAGTTACAGGCATAAAGCGGTCTTAACGTCAAGCTTCCACGCAAAACCTCCACCGTCCATCCTCCACACGTCACAAGGCACCGTGACCGATCCTCTTTCACGATCTTGACACGTGTACTGTAGTCTAACTCTGCATGTGAAGGCCGGGTACGTGAGCATGGGCCTCTCCTTCATCACCAACCGTACAATCACGTGAAAATTATCATAACTTATCTCCGGTGCATCGTCCTCCACCGGAATATTAATATCTTCCTTCGCCATCTTCCTATACGCCTCGTTGGTCCACGTGACTCTCCCTACACCGTCCGATATAAACCCTGGACAAGTGTCTCTCGCTAGATTCATCTTCCTCTCCTCATTGGTCTTCCCTAATCCATATCCGTCGTTCCAAGCGTCGGTTACACGCTCAACCGTCACACACGACGATACAACCACCGTTCTTTGCGAGATCTCCGCCGTCTTGTACAGTGTTGGCATCCCACCGTCTCCGCCGCTGAAGCTTAGCCATAATGGACCGTTTTGCGTCTTCTTCTCCACGGGAGGCACATTCAGATCTTGAAAAACTCTTGTCTCTGGTAAAAGAGACAAGGTAACAGTGGTTGTAGTGTCTGGTCTTTTTCTCTTGTTGCACCTCCGGGAGTTAACGCCAGAACTCTCCTTGTGATACTTCCTCTTTCCTCCCTTGGTGTTACCGGAGAGGTCGGAGCTGCCACCGCTCGTTGTAGTGGAGCCATACTTTCCGGCGCCGGGAGATAGGCGTCCGCCGTCGCTGGATGGTTTGGGAGCAATTGGTCGGAACCGAAGCATGATTCGGTCGGCTTTGGAGAGACCGTAGCGACCACCGTAACCACCATATCTTGCTATGCGACATCCTCCTCTAACGTCCATCTCTCTCACTATGATTCTCTTGGTATCTCTATATAGAATGTTGGGGAGAAGCTTTAGTGGAGCTGCTGAAAATGATGAAGATGTGTAAAGGGTTTTATAGGAGTTTGATGATGACAAGTGTTTGGTCGATACGCGTGTGTTTATTTGTCTACAATAGGACGCTTATCACCGTCGCACATGGGTTTTTGTTCCTATGAAATGCTTGAAAAAAAATATTCAGATTAATTTTAATAAGTAATGTTCATGAATATAGATTGGGGTTTTCCATTATGCTGTATTATTCACATTATTGTTAAGCTATCTAAGTGTTTATGATCACTTCAAAATTAAAAATTTCGAAGCATTTTAATTTCTAACACGGAGGCCTACGCCCCATAAAAACTGTCTACCTGAGACGGGCCCGTAGGTCTAGATATTTTAAATAATTATTTATAAAAAATTATAAAACTTTATTATATATAAAGTAAGCAATATTTTAATTCTCTTGTAACAAGGGTGTTGTAAGAAATGTTGTAATTTTAGTTAAAATATCATTGTTTTTAATTAATTTGAAATTCTAGACGTTCTTAGTTATTATATACAGTAGTACCACAATATAGAACAATACTGAGCAATATTTATTTATCATGGAGTTATATTTTGGTTTATTAGTTATAATGTAATGCTTCTGATTTTGGTCTTAGCACAAAACCGGATATATATTCGAAATTTTATATGGTTTATAAAGCCTATATAAGAGGAATGGTAATTGAACATAGAATTTGGTTTCTATAATTAATTAGCAGTTGATTAGTTAATAGTCACTTTGACCCGTGTGTTTACGACTTTAGTAATTGAACATATAATTTGGTTTTCTATAATTCTAGTAGTTAGTTAATAATCACTTTGACCCGTGTGTTTACTACTTTAGTACTTGAACTGATTTTGTTTGGCCTAAAAAGCAGATATTTTGTTCATTAATTATTTTTAATCAAAAAGAAGATCACGTACAGTATTTGCATTTGCATATGAGCAGTTACGGATTCCCATTGTAAAATTTAAAAATCTAGAGTTTAATTTCATACGTAAGTAAGGAATTTTCGAACAATTAGGTGTTGATATTTTGGTCCAGCGCATTAACCAGTGGATTGTATAGTGTTTGAAAAACTTCTTTCCGAGGAACATGTTCATACGTTAAGAATCATTTGCTATATAACCTTTCAGCCTTGATGCATTTTGCTAAAAAACGTCTTGGAATAATCACTTCGACCGTTGTGTTTACTACTTGTACATTGTCGAAAGGAGAAGTATTACACCAAAATTATTATTGTTGGTGTAAATGTTAAGAAAATACTTACCACTATGTTACAAAGTACAAACTAACAGGGAGTTGTTTCTTCTTTTATCCCTATTCTTTTTTTTTTGGGTAAAACCCAAATTTAGTTGTGGTTTCAAACTATCAGTCATGAATAAATGCTAAACTATAGTATATCACTACAAGAAAACAACATGGATACTGAGGGAAAAAATCGTCGGAATTTCGTCGGAATAACGTTATTCTGACGACATACCGACGAAACAAGTCCTCGGAAATAATTCCTCGGAATTCTGTCGGAAATATCCGACGA
>NC_027749.1:51488112-51488477 GCF_000695525.1 Brassica oleracea var. oleracea
AAAAATATTTTTAAATCCCAAATAATAGTTTTTAATCACAAAAAAAGTTTTATAGATATTAAAAATGTTTTGTAAAGTCCAAAAAATCAAATTTATATACAAAAAAGATTTTGTAAAATCCAAAAAAATCGAATTTATATAGAAAAATCGTTTTGTAAAATACAAAAATCGATTTTCTATACAAAAATCGAATTTATAAATACAAAAAAAATAAAAAAATTATAAAAAATTATAAATCAATTCAACAAAACAAATTATTCAACCAAATCACAATTCTAAACCTATTATACAACCAAAAATCACAGTCCTAACCAATCACCCTAACAAAAATCTATCAAAACTACACAAAAACCTAACAAATAGAA
>NC_027749.1:51488616-51488897 GCF_000695525.1 Brassica oleracea var. oleracea
ATTTTAATTTCAATTTTCGCGAAATATTTGCCCGGTAAAATGAAAATATTCCGAGGACATTCCGATGGATAGTAAAATATCCGTCGGAAATTCTTCGGAATATTCCGAGGAAATACCGAGGAACTAGTGTTTGGGGTTTCAAAACATCAATTTTTTTTGCCGTATTTCATTTTTTATACAATTGTAATGTATACCTTTGAGGATTCTTTGTATAGATTAGCATAAACCATGAAATAACAAATTTCAAAACTAATTGAAAGTATTCCCTATACCGCTCATTC
>NC_027749.1:51489636-51489922 GCF_000695525.1 Brassica oleracea var. oleracea
TCTCAAACGTTCCTCGGAATATCCTCGGAAAATCTTGTACGTTTTGTTATAAACGGATCGATCGATGCGTTTGTGTAAAAAAACGCATCGATCGATGCATGTGCGAACAAAATTATAAGGCAAATCCCGACCTTTTTGGATCTAAACCTCAGAACTCTCATCCCCTCCGATTTCCCCTATAATTCGCCCCCCCCCCTTTTTCTCTCTCTATAATCATCCGATTTGAACAATTTTGGGCTCTATTCCCCTTGATTTTTCGAGCTCTACCTGATTCCTACACTCGTTT
>NC_027749.1:51489993-51490169 GCF_000695525.1 Brassica oleracea var. oleracea
TTGAGCAATTTTTTGGGTTTTGTGAATTTCTTATTTTCGTGTTGATTACTTGATCAAATATGTATGAAACAGATGTTTAAACATGGAATTGAACACAATTGTCTGTGATCAACGAGTTTGGAACAGGATTTGAGATGATTTAGGGATTGAGAATTTTTTTCAATTTGGTTTTTTTT
>NC_027749.1:51494522-51502142 GCF_000695525.1 Brassica oleracea var. oleracea
AACGGCTCTCCAACGGCTATAATATTTCCTCGGAATTCATCGGTTTTTTCCGAGGAAAATGTATTTCCTCGGAATTTCCTCGGAATAATCCGACGGATTGATATTTCCTCGGAATTCCGTCGGTATATTCCGAGGAAATTCCGAGGAAACCAAATTTTGTGTTTCCTCGGAATTTTCTCGGAAATTCCTCGGGATATTCCGAGGATTTCATTTTCCTTCGGAATGTCCGTCAGAATATCGCTGTTTTCTTGTAGTGTATATATCACATAATGAAAGAAAAAAGGCAATGTTAGGCATGGTCCACGAGATGAGGGGTTCATATATTATCATTGACCAATTCTGATTTTAATTTAGTGAAATCTTAATTAACTAAAGGTGATCGTGACTCTAGATCTGAAAATCTTAATTGAGGGGACAAGATCGATGATCTCATGTCTAAAGACGAATTTGTGACGAATTTGTGCCCATGGAGTTAGGTCACCTCTTTCTAGAAAAAGAAGGACATTAATTTAACATTGATATAAGATTACTGTAATCAACCTTTCAGCTGAAGCAGTGTCAAGAACAATCCATAGGGAGGTTCGAAACATCATAACAGCTAGGAGAGACAAGAAGAAATTCAAATCTCAGATGTCGCTTTGGATAACTTAGTCACAGGGGTGCCAACCCATAATTTTGTTCTACCTAGTGTTTTTTCCTTTCTTTTTGCCATGTTTGAACAGTTTTTAGATTGAACTTTTGTACAATCTTCTTTCGTTAATATGAAATTTACAATTTAGCACACAAAAAAGATTACTGTAAATAATATGTTGTATAAGATAAGTGTTTTGTTCCTGTGAAACATTTGTATAATAAGTTAAGTTTTTTTTGGCTATGCTTTCAGTTAAACTCTTTCACACATGGTTCCTTAGCTAACCAATCATTTTTTTTTGGGTAAAAAGCTAACCAATAACTTATCAACAAGTAGCAATATACAACTGGTTTTTGTTATTCTTGTCATATTCAAATTGAACGGCGTATATATTTTAACAAACGTGTAATAATAGTATTAAAAAGGAAGCAAGCAGACATAATATAATACATCGTGGTCCTATCCCCATTCGGAAAAATTATAGACATTCATATACAGATCTTATACTAATATAAAATAAAAAGCAACCATAAAATTAGGTAGATTCGGAGGGGAGTTCCAAGGAGATGGCATCTAGAAAATATGATGGGTTTGTGTTGCGTTGTACTTTGCATGGGAACACGCAAGGAGACACGTAATGACATATAATTAGCCACGGTATACTTTAACATCTTATTAAAGTAATTAATCTGGCTTAATAATTAGTCTATCTTGTATAGGATTGTTCAAATGGAAAATGGGACGAAACTGAAGACTGATGTTGAGACCTGAGAGTTAGGTTTGATTCTTATAATTATCATTCGATCTCGTCTTAAACAATAAAACAAACACACTCATATATAAACTCATTCTCCAAAATGTTTAGGAAATTTATCCGCAGCTGTTTACCTAGTTAATAAATGGCATGGTCATTTAGTACAACTGCCCGATCCTTCAAATAGTGACATTATTTTGTTTAATATACCTTAAACGTGAAAAGAAGCGATTGTCTTCTAATAAACTAGTTTATGCAGTTCTTAACCGGTATATACTTAGACCATGATTATCCCACAAAACTCATAATGGGTTTCTTAAAAAACAAAAAAAAAAATTTCTGATTAAAAAAAAATTAAAAAAATGCATCAATCGCGGGCCGCCACGTGTCAGTGGAACCCGCGAACAGTCCATCACTCCAACAATAGTCGATCCTTAATCTGGACTTTCTGTTACCGTTTTCTGTGTTTCGTTGGGGTCCACCTCGTTAAGAAACTACCTAATCTGCCCCCCCCCCTATAAACTTGCCCTTATATATTGAATACAGAAGAGTTCTAGTGGTTTCCCTTTACAGACGTCCCTATAGATACTAAGTGCTTGAATACAGAAGAGTTCTAGTGGTTTCCCTTTACAGACGTCCCTATAGATACTAAGTGCAATTATATAGAATATGCGTCACTTTCTAAAAGAAGAAGCCTGCAAACATATAATCTTTTAGGTTGGATCAGATCAATTATATATGGGCTAAAGACCTTGATTAATACGTAGTAACAAAATCTAATAAGTATTGAATTTATTGATTGCTCTCACTCTCACCTACAACATCTACACCTAATTATATTATTACAATCTCTCAAAGTCAAAATTTAAACTAGCCAACAGTTTCAGCATAAACCACCATATAAACATGCTGCAATGTTTTTTTGTACCATTTTTTGTCTTAAAGAAATTCATATTTCCTTGTCATTAACCATTTTACAAGTCTGGTTAGTCTTATGGCATTTTGAATATCTCAAATTTTGATAATATATATAGATATTTAATAAGACAATTAGTTTACGGAATCGTAATAAACACTAGGCATTAGCTAATGCCGTGCCGTGCACACAGAATTAGAAGTTTTGAGTATTATAAACATTTTTGAAGAAATTATTATAGTCGTACTGTCCAATGATTTAATAAGCAGAAGGGATTAGACAGAGTATTCTTATCCGTTAACGACTATATATAGTCACTATACATCTCCGGTTCTTAATAGTTGTATCTCGTATATTTATAATTAGGTGTTTTGTGGGCGAACACATGCATAAGTATTTATAATTATTTATTAATACATATATTATTTAAAGACTATATTATCAATAAGCTATTGTTTATGCTCTCAAAAAGCTTAAACCAAACAAAGTATACGTCTTTTCTTCCATTATTTATTTGCTGATAATAAATAAATGTTCAAATCACTGAATATTTCCATTTCGATTATACAACATTCAATTTTTATTTTTTTAATATTTATTATGCACTTTTTGCTTCTTATTTTTTTAACATTTATTATTGAAAGATATTTTTCGGATAATAAAACATATTATATATGATTTATCTTTTATTTTAAAATATATTTATATTCTTTTAGCCAATTTATATTATATTTATTTATAATAAATTATCTAATCAAATAAATAAATTCTATAAATATTTAAAATATATATTAAAAAGTGGAGTGTTACCTCCGAATCCCCGATCTATACTATTAAAAAAACTTACGTTCAGAAAAATATTGAATCTAACATCCAGTTTACTGAATCTTTAATATGAAAATCTTGTTACACGTATGGAATATGTTGATGAATTGGCTGTCTCGATATTTCTTAGTCAAGCCAAATTCTACGATGCAGACCTAATATAGTGAAAACAAAGTCTCACAAATATTGAAATCCCAAAACCAAAGTCAATACTAACAAAAAATTATGTGAAGAAGATAGATAACCTGATTTGCTGTCTGGCTTCCTAAACCTATGAGAAAACTACAGATGTATAATCTTTATGTTTTCATGTAACAAACGATACACAATAAAAAAATGTTGGACTTTTTAACTTCAACAAAAGTTTGAAAGACTCACAAGTTTAATATGGCCGGGATTTTTTCTAAACGCTCAGTTATCAAAGTTGTTACAAGATGAGATTTTATGACGTACAATAAGAAACTTAGTCACTCTTATTGAAATCATTTATAGTATTCATACTATAATATTAATCAATAAAATCATAAACTAAATATGAGATAAACGTAATTATGATATTATGGGTAGATATTATTAATATTTATTTATTAATTAAATATCATGAATACCATGACACGTATATATATTAAAATAAAATTTTAAATAACAATATTCGGTTGGATGACTTATTCTTTGACAAACAAAAAAAACTATTGTCTTATTCTAAAATCATGGAAAAGATGACAAATAAAAAAAATTTGATTCTCAAATAATAGTATAGATAAATCTAAATCTATATTATAACTAATATTTAAGCAAAGAATCTCAAAAACTTAATTTGATTAAGTCATAAATTATATATGTATTTATTAATTTTAACTGGTAATCATCGTAGAAAGATTAGAAATAGATAGAAAAATAATGAATAGAATTTTTTTAGGAATAATGATCAATTATTAAAATTATAAAGAACAAATTTGTTCTATAATTCTCTACAAACAAAAAATGAAAAAAAAAAATTATTCCTCGTATGACAAAAAATTTAAAAAATGTTAAGAAACATAATGTTTCTTTTCATTCCCTTGGGTTTTTTTTTTTTTTTAGAAATGGCTGCTTATGAAACATTTTTTTTATAAATGAAAATATCAACACTTGTAAAATTCTGTCGAGAAAAGACATTTGGTCATATTGTCGGAGTTTTAACTAACCAGTGAATCATCGTCTATTGATATATTTCAAAATTAAATACTATGAAAGAATGATTAACCCTAATTTGTTTGGTCTCAAACCTCGAATTTAAGTGCTGAGCACCTACATCTACTGACGAGTATTATTTTTATAAAAATAGGACAAGTACTATACATCCTATCAACAAAGCAAGAATAAATCAAGCATGCCATAATTCAACAACGCATGATAAATTGATATGTACATATAATAGCATCCGCATCACTGAACCCCCTCTTGGAGTTCATAAGAATTTTTTAATATTTTTTTGGTGGGACCATAAATAGTGTTGAACCTCTATTTATTGTGTTCTTGCATTAGTGAATCTCAAGCAAGGATTTATATAAATAAAATATTATTATTTATATTTTTTTAAACTTTCAATTAATTAACAATACATGAATAAAATATAATAATCTTTTATAATTTTTTAAAAAAATTTATTCAATACATTAAGAATAGATAGCATAAAAATGACATAAAATTTTTATTCAATACGTTGAGAATTCAAGAACATACAAAGATTATTCATACAATAATTGGCATTATTAAAAATTAAAAAAAAAATATAAAATATAAAAATACAAATTTATATTAATTTTTTATATATTGAAATTGGTTACATAGTTATGACAGGTATATCAAACTTAACTAATTTTTTTAAAAACAATTAAACCTACACCTAAAATTCTAAACCCAAATTTCTATCTCCAACGTCACCGTCTTCTAGTCACATACCGGAGCTTGGACCTTCTCCACTCTAAACACCTAATGTCCTCGCCACTAATGACTCACCCCTTTTGCCACCTTCTCCTCCATCAAGCTTCTCTGCCTTGTCTACCTTCCTGTAACACAATACACAAACTACAGAATATATATTATATAGAACGCAAAGAGTCAGAGGCAGATGTACAAAATGAAACCTTAAGAGCGTTCGAGAATTTGGAAGTACCACTCTGAGCAATGGTTCCAAGACAGACAGTCTATAAGTTCTTCCTTTGTCACCACCATCTCCAAGCAAAGCAGGCTCTGTCACACTCAAGAACCTCAGCTTATCAAAGCATCACTTGCATTACTGTAAACATATACAAAATACACATTCAATCAATTCTTGTGACTATATAAGCTATGAACTATCAAATCCAACAATCTGCTCACCTGCCAGTGATAAAGTCTCAAACTTTCACATTCAAATCAAGTTCCCATGACTAAAAATCAAAACTTTAGTAGAAACGAACCTCAGCTTGGCACTCGAACTTCTCACCGGACCCTTCACCGCGAACCAATTACATATCTTCTCGAGGTCCCAACTACATGAAGCGCCGGTTCTCAGACCACCACCACTGCGAGGAAGAAACACACAAGTAGATATATTGATTTCAATAAACATACACAAGAAATAAGGTCCAATTTGTCTGACCACCACCATTCTCCTCTGATTGTTACAAAAGAGAAATAAAAAACAGAGAAGAATTGAGATGAAAGGAGAAAGAATCGAATCTAATGAAATGAGGAGAGAGGAGAGAAGGGGATGAACAATGGAAAGAGATGGAGAGAGAGTGGAGGAAGCTAAAGCTAGACTTATTACCGAACTCCAGCTTCTGTAAGAGACGAGCAGAGGATGTGGAGAAGGAAAGAGAAGGCAGTGACTGATTGACATGTGGTCTGAACCGCTTCATACGAGTTCACTACTAAGGATCGGTTCAATGAATTAAAGTCATTTTTTATTTTTTTAAATCAATTCGGGCCTAGGAACTTAAACCCATGAACCCCATTACATCCTCTAATGTGCCTGCTCTTAAGAGCTCGAGAACAGAGAGAAAGGTTGGACCAAATCGCCACAAAACCATGCCCAAGAACCCTAATTGGGGAAAGTGGCCGAATGGGTTTGTGCCACGTATGGATTTGTTTGTGTCGGAGTCAGTAAAGTAAAAATAGCTAATGTACAATGTCTCAATAAGGCGTTGAATCTGGTCATTTTGTCTGCGACACATGTCATTTATGGAAAGGAGGAGCCATGACTAGAAAGCTCTTCAGTTTATTCCTTTCTTCGAAAAAGAAGAATTGTTTTCATCTCTTACCTTAGCTTATTCTAATCTTAACACAAAAAAACGAGCTTACTCTATGAACAATTTAAAACGTCATATCTATTATATTAAAACAGAAATCGCTCCCTTCGTGTGTGATTTTTTTAAAATATATCTTTCCCAAAAAATTATATTTCATTTAATTCTAATTAACATTATGACATCATTAAGATATCACATCTTAAATAATTGATATATATATAACAACTCACCTATAAAATTGTCTTATTTTTTAATTATAAAAATATGAAAAATATGGTGAGAAAAAATCTACAAAATCTTATTAGATATTTTAAATATTATTATAAAATGAATCATTGATTAATTTCGTGATTAGTACTCTAATATTATTATAAATTAATGTTAGTTAAGATTTATATTACAAAATATAAAAAAAAATTTGTATACTATTTTCTTAAAATTTCTAATTATAGTCTATATTATCTATTAAATATTATCTATTAAAATAGAAGTAATGAATTAGTTCATGTATTGTTTTATAATTTGGACCATCCTTTATTTTTTTATTAAATATATTTTATTAAGACTAATAATAAATAGAATCTTTGAACTATGTTAATCACAATATCTTTTGATATCTTTTCATTTTACCACTTTTATGCTACTTTTTTTTATTTTTACCACTATTAAAAGGATATTTTCAAAAATACATTCTTCACTAAGTGGCAAAAGACTCTTATGCCCATGTTCTTTATATATATAATAAATAAAAATTATAATAAATAAAAAAAAAATAATTTTTTTAATTTTTTTCTGAATTATACTATTTCCAAAATTCAAACCCTAAACCCTGAACCATCAATCCTAAACCCTTTTATTTTTGAAATACGAACTCTAAACCCTAAACCATCAATCCTAAATCCTATTTTTTTTAAATAAACCCTAAACCCTAAAACATCAACTCTAAACCCTAAACCCTAAACCTCCAACTCTAAACCCTAAACCCTAAATCCTAAAGCCTAAAACCCTAGAGTTGATGTTTTAGGGTTTAGATTTGAAGGTTTAGAGTTTTAGGGTTTAGGGTTCGAATTTCAGAAAAATATAAGTTTTACGGTTTAGGGTTTACGTTTAGGGTTTACAGTTAATGTTTTAGGGTTTTGATTTGAAGGTTTAGGGTTTAGAGTTGATGTTTCGGGGCTAGGGTTTAGAGTTGATGTTTCATGGTTTAGGGTTTAGAGTT
>NC_027749.1:51502197-51524396 GCF_000695525.1 Brassica oleracea var. oleracea
TAGGGTTTAGAGTTGATGTTTTAGGGTTTAGGGTTTAGAGTTGATGTATCGGAGTTTAGGGTTTAAAGTTGATGTTTCATGGTTTAGGGTTTAGAGTTGATGATTTAGGGTTTAGAGTTGAAGTTTTTACCATATGTTTTTTTTTTGTCAAAGGTATTCAAAAGGTTATAAATGTCTTTTACTCTTTATTAAAGATGAGGGTAAAAACGGTTAGTGTAAACATGAAAAGTGGTAATTTAAAAATTGTATTTTTGGCAATTTCTCAAAATAATATGTAATATGTTTTTAATGCATATATTAATTTTTTAAATAAATATATATACCATAAATGATGTAAAAAAATATTTATGTATATAAAATGAAAATAAACACCTGCACGGTTGGGCGGGTCGAAATCTAGTGTTAAATTAAATTCTATGACGAGCGACAATATCAATGTATAATTCAGTGTGGTATGTTATACTTGATATGTATAATCTTTAATTTTGAGTACTAATTACCTAGTTGAACTAAAAAAAAAGAGTACTAATTACCTCAGAAAAACAAAACTTTAAATGAACGATTGCCAATTAGAACTACTTTGTCATTGCTTTACCTTTTCAGTGACATTATCTATCTATATATATAAAAATATGTTCGCCTCCTTCCCGTGATGCCACGTCATCAAGTCGTGCGTTATGGGAGTGACACGTGTCCCATTTTATATTTGGGGCCAAAATTAAACAAAAGGTTGTCAGGGGTAATTGAACCTAGCACCTCCAGCACTGGTAATTTTTCTTAGAACTACTAGGCTAAAGTCATTTTTTATAAATATATGGCCGCAAAAATACTTATTATCGTGTTGGCTGGAAGTCCATGCTTCTTCTGTTTGTGGGCAGGGCCGGCACTGAACTGACGTCAATACGAAGATTATGAAGTTAAAAGCTTTGCTCCAAACAGTTTTGCAATGTTTCCAGCTTTTATAACTTGATGCATATAATATATATCAAAATACATTTGTTGTACAAGCTTTTATTAGTTTTGCTTTTAAAAGAAGGTATTTGCAGTTATAAATATTTTGTGTCAGTGAAGTAATGGTTGAAAAACCTCTATACATATGTCATTTTAAAATAACACTCAACTTCTATATATAGTCAATACATATATCCATGTTATATTCTAGAATAAATATTTTCTCTTTTAAAAATATAAAAAATAGTTTTTTTAGTCTACAAGCAAATGTTGTAAAGCAAGTATGCATTATACAAAATAATATATATATTTATAATTCATACGCAAAAACATAAAAGTTGATATTAGCCTCTTTCTGACACATGCACACTCCACTTTGAATAAGAATTAAAAAAAAACAGTATTGTCATCAAACTTTATCACAAATCCACATTTGTACATCTATAATTATGAGTTGGACAATTAGTTAATTTGATACAATACCAAAGCAAGAATAATCGAAAAACAACTATACCACCGCATACTAATAAGTAACACATAACAGATAACTAAAATTCTTGAATCTTAAAACAAATTTCAACTCAAGCATTTAGTGAATATCAAATTAACTAATATCCCGCCCGTAGGGCGGGCCGACCCTAGTATATATATATATATCTTTTATACTATAAAACATAAGTCATTCAACAATTCTAAGAGTGACACGTGTTTTTTACCATTATTTTTTAAAAACATTCTTTTATCATTTTTTGAAAATTTGTGTACCCTAAAAGAAAAATTTATACTAACTAACAAACTGATAAGTGGTTACACTTCCACAAACCAGGTCACGATCTTTATATATTACTTTCTTGGTAATATATAATTTTTTTTGAAAGATAAAGTGAATTATTTATTTATTTAGTAAATGAAGAGTGAGTTATTTTGCATTTTATTTCATCTTGAAACTTTTAATGTTTTTGGAGTTCCAAAAAAGAAGAAGAAAAAGATTTTGGAGTTGCGATGGATTTTTTTTCTTATGTATGGTTGGCTCCGCATCACTTGACGAAGGGGGACGAGAAGAACACGAGGATTGATGATATATTTCATGTATTTTCTTAACTTTTTCTCTGTTTATAATTAAAATTCATTTTGTAGAACTTTTTAGCCCCACTAATCAAATCTTACGTGCATCTGTTATGAAATTTAATGCAAACAAACTGTTAAGTCAAAACCAAACAAACAGAAAAACGGGGATAACAAACTTCTTTCAACTTTTGTTCAGTCTAAGGCTTTGGCTGGGACGTTTTCGCGACAGGTCCCATCCTTTTTGGAAGCTTAGATTCTTTTTACGAGCCCCCCTTTTTTTGTCCTTCTTATGAAGTGTTTTTCTTGGAATGTAAGAGACCTTAACGGCAAAACAAGAAAATTAGATGTTCAAAGGTGGATCCGCACTAACCGTCCTAGTATAGGCAGTCTTTTGGAAACCCGTGTGAAGCAAGAAAATTTGGATTCCTTGATTATGGCTACTTTTCCTGGCTGGAGTTTTGATTCTAATCATTCCTTGGAGGCTAATAATGGTCGTATAGTGGTGATTTGGAACCCCATGCTCTCGGTCATAACTTATATGAAGACACCTCAATTGTTGGTCTGTGCAGTTTTTAACCCGTCATCTCAGGAATATTTTTACTGCAGCGTTTGTTTACGCTTACAACACATGAGAGGAGCGGTTTGCGCTATGGACAGATCTGCAAAATCTGGCTTCTTCATCTATTGTGTGTTCCTCGCCCCTTCTGATACTAGGTGACTTCAATCAGGTCCTCAGTGTTGCTGAAACCTTCTCTATTCATCCTCATGTGCTCTGCTTGGACAGTATCACAGATTTTCAAGATTGTCTCTCGGCTGCTGATTTGGTTGATCTATCATATAGAGGTTGTCATCTGACATGGAGTAATAAGTGCCCGACAGATCCAAAGTCTCGAAAACTCGATAGAGCCTTGATTAATGAATCATAGCTGGAGAGATACTCTAGCTCCAATGCATATTTTGACTCACCGGGCAGTTCAGACCACTCTCCGTGTTTAGTGACTATTTCTGATATTGTTACTTAGAGAGCTGCAAGATTCACCTTCTTCACCTTTTTTACGTCTCATCCAGACTATGACAGATTGCTGAATGCAGCATGGACTTCTATCTCACCCTCTCTTGGCCCAATGTCCACTCTATACCTCAAGTTGCGGGCAGCCAAGAGCTGCTGTAAAGGTTTGAATAGGCGATGCTTTAGTGATATCGAAGGCAAAACGAAGAGTGCATTTGAAAATCTGCAGAGGATCCAATTGGAAGCACTCACTGCCCCTTCCCAGGAGTTGTTCGTGGCTGAGACAGAGGCACAATATAAATGGCTCTTCTTGGCTGCAGCAGAACAGAACTTCTTTCAGCTTAAATCTCGTGTTCGTTGGGCAACAAAGGGGGACTCTAATACAGGCTTCTTTCATCGTTTAGTAAAGTCAAAACTGTCTAGAAATGTGGTGCATTATCTCACAGACAGAGATGGTTTGAGGGTTTCAGATAAGGAAGATATGCAACAAATGGTGATTAGGTTCTACTCTTATCTCCAAGGCCGGTCAAATGCAGCAGTGGTACCTCTTTCGCCCCAACAAATCAAGCTTGTTCATCCCTTTAGGGCAGATTCTACGTTAAGTGCATCTCTTTCGCAGATACCATCTGATGATGACATTAAAAGGATATTGTTTTCCTTGCCTAGATGTAAGGCCCCTGGCCCAGATGGTTTTACAGTCGAGTTTTTCACCTCAGCTTGGGATTTAGTGGGGCCAGATCTTGTTAAAGCTGTCAAGGACTTCTTCATCAGCCTTATCCTCCCTCGCCAGACCAATGCTACTGTCCTTTCGCTTATTCCGAAGTCACCGGGTGTTTCTTCACTGTCAGACTTTAGACCTATTTCTCTCTGTAATACGGTCTATAAAGTTATATCAAAAATTTTGGGTTCCCGCTTAAAGGAGATAACAGTACAAGCAGTTCAAAGAAATCAAGCAGGCTTTGTACAAGGCAGATTGTTAAGTGAAAATGTTCTACTCGCTTCCGAGTTAGTGGTTGATTTCCACAAGCAAGGTAGGACTAGGCGAGGTTGTCTTCAGGTGGATATTACGAAGGCTTTTGATAGCATCGAGTGGAGCTTCATTCTCAACATCCTTAGTGCCTTTGACCTGCCAGCGATGTTTATTGATTGGATAAAACTGTGCATCACGTCACCCTATCATTCAGTAGCTTTGAATGGTGAGCTGGTGGGTTTTTTCCCTGGAAAGAAAGGATTGAGGCAAGGAGATTCAATATCTTCATCCCTCTTTGTTTTGGCAATGGACATTCTCTCAAAAGATTTGGATAATGCAGCCACAAATGGTGTATTTACTCCTCATCCTCAATGTCAAGATCCTTTAATCACTCATTTGAGCTTTCCTGATGACTTGTTGATCTTCTTCAATGGCACGAACGATTCCCTACGGGGAATTTTACAGGTCATGAGGGACTTTCAGTCTAAATCAGGACTTGCTCTAAACATTAGGAAGACTTGTGTTTTTGTAGATGGAGATGAGTCTGCGTCTACTACTCTAGCATCAGATTTTGGGTTGGTTCGTGGCAGTCTACCAGTTCGTTATCTGGGTCTCCCGCTATCTCCACACAAGTTAAAGAAGCAAGATTATCAGCCCTTAATTGATAGAATAAAGCTCCGGGTTTCCTCTTGGTCGACTAGGAGGTTATCTTTCGCGGAGCGGCTGCAACTGCTAAATTCAGTCATCTACAGCATTATAAACTTCTGGGGATCTGTGTTCCCGCTTCCTAAGGCGTGTCTTGACTATTTGGAACAAATCTGTAATGTTTTTCTGTGGACAGGGGCACCAAGTTCAGCTAGGGGGGCGAAGGTTTCTTGGGTGTCTGTGTGTACTTCAAAAGAAGCCGGAAGCTTAGGGCTAAGGCATTTAAGAGAACAAAATATGGTATATGGATTAAAACTAATTTGGCTTTTATTTGCTGGTAATGGTTCTCTATGGGTTGCTTGGATTGATAAGCACATTATAGGAGAGCGATTGTTTTGGGTTGATGATTTCAAAAATCTTGGAAGTTGGATTTGGAAGAGTCTGATGGCTTATAGGGACACAACAAGACAATTTATTACTTGTACTGTTATGTCTGCCCGAAATGCACTCTTCTGGTTGGATGATTGGACTGGGATGGGTTCTCTTCTGCATTTAACGGGACCAACGGGGCCGCAAGTCTCAGGAATTTCTATTACTGCCTCTGTCTTTGAGGCGTTAAGCGAAGGACGCTGGACTACATCATGTAACATACATCCTACCCTATCTCCGCTTCGCTCGTGCATGCCTTCTCCGCTCCCTTCAATGGATTCTGAAGAGCCTGACTTCTTTTTATGGAGGAACTCCCCTCATGACCCACCGGATATTTTTTCTGCCTCCAAGGTATGGAATTTTCTAAAACCTATTGAAACCCTTGTGCCTTTGTTTTCCTTAGTTTGGTTCAAACAGAAAATTCCAAAGCATGCTTTTATTGCTTGGCTTACGTTTAGAGATCACTTGGCCACCAGAGATCGCCTCAGCACATGGGGCATTCAGGTTTCACCAGATTGTATGCTGTGTGGTGATGAGAATGAAACCAAGAATCATTTGTTTTTTGACTGTTGCTTCTCTAGAGAAGTGTGGAATTCCTTCTTCGACCAATCAAGCCTGAACCCACCAAATACCTTTGAAGGTGTGGAGGCTTGGTTGAGGTCCTCGGCAGTCAGCAAAGAACTGAAGCCTCTTGTTCTCCTAATCTTCCAAGCGACAATTTATTTTCTATGGAAAGAGCGAAATTCCAGATTGCATACTTCATCAAGCAAACCATCTCAAGTTGTTATAAAGGAAATCCAACTTCAAATAAGGGCAAGACTTCTGAGTTTGTACAGAGAGAGATGGTCCACTACCCATTGGTTTGAAAAACAACATATCTATCTCTTTGGTTTGAAAACTTCCAGCTTCACTAGCCAGGTCCTTCATCATATTGTCTGCTTTAAAGGGGTTGTTTGCTCTTCTTTCTTGTATCTTTCTTTCATGTTCTTCCACTTTTTTTTCCTTTTTTTTTATGTTGTAAAGGTACTCTGGAAAAGAAGAAAAAAAACATTCTCTAAAAAAAAAAAAAAAAAAACAAACAAACAGAAAAACCAACTAGAGACTGAAGAAAAGTACCAACGAATGCTGAATTAAAAGAAGACGAAATAGCAACTAGACATTGGGGTTCTTTCCGCCAATGGCGTCATTTCACAACTTTGTGATAGGTTTGTTTTCTAATCCCATAGCTATTCATTATTACATTCTGGTTTATTTTATGGTTCTTTACCGCAACTACAAACATTTGTTTTTACTATTTAAGTATTTTGGTTTGATCTATTTTCAACATTTATATTGTTAAAGCTTTTATATGATATAGGAAAAAAATCAAATTAAGTAAAGCAGTGATAATCAAATTTATGAGAAAACTATTAGTATATGGGTGTTCTCTTTTTTTTTTCTTACCTATTGTCTGTTGATTTTAATAAGTTTTGCTTGGTTAATGTGTTTAACTGAAAAAAGATGTGTCTAATTGATATATTTTTGTTAATATACATGTTTATTAAGTAATGTATATGATTTTATTTGTAAAATATTTCCCTTTAATCATACTTAATAACATTTCATATGTTTTATAAATATTTTATATTTATGCAATCATAATAAGCAATACATATATTTAAATTATAAAATATGCATATTTACATCATTCATACTTAAGAAACAACTATTATTTTAATTCTTCTTATTCACATTATATATTGATAAATAAAATGTGCCACTGCATAGTAGAGACCATAATACTAGTGTAATATCAAAAGGAAAAATCTAGGAACATTGTACAACTAATTAATACTAATTATGTGATGGTCAAAAAAAAAAAATATTTAAGATGATTTTCGATAAATAATATCTTGTTCACTTACAATTTATAACAAGAAAGGGAAATCAGTTTATTAATAATATGTTTTTTCCTCGTCATTCATATGTTTTGTAAATAGTTTAGTGTAATGCATTTTATATAGGCTCATAAACACATTTAAATGTACAAATATGTATACGGACAATTACAAGGTGATGATTAAAACTTATTAGAATATGTTAAAAATAAATTGTGATTTTCTTATATCATTCAAAAGTTTTGTAAAGCTAGAATCAAAATGTGAAAATACATTTTAATTGAAAAAATAATATCTCTAGAAAAGTACTCAACTGCAGAGAGACTACAAATTAATAAGATTCAAAAACCAGCAACTTTGGAAACCTTATGTATATATATCTCTCTCAAATTTTATAAGTCTTGTTTACAAGAATGATGATTTTGACTAGTTTCTAAAGTAAGTCTTGAGTTTTGATATGTATCAAACATGTTACTTTGTCCAATCATAAATTGATGTTCTTATGAAGTATGATTATCATTCTCTTAAGTGTGACTGTTATTGACTGGTATAGCATCACTGGTTGATTAGATTTTTGGTATCTCATTACAAATATTATGCATAAAGCTGTTAATTAGCGATGATAATTGTATCTCGAAACAGTCATTTTAAATAGTGCTGATGCGGTTTGTATCTATAAGATTGAGAGCCGAGTCCACCAAAATCGGACTGCATGGAGGCCAATTAACATAGTCACGGATCCATGGCTAGTATAGTGTCTTTTGTCAGGCAACCGGAGCATAATGTTGCCAGTGTGATAACACTGCTAGCTACCGTTTGTCAACATCAACTTCATGATGGGCATTTTATCCGTCGGAAGTTTATCGGCGAAGAATTGTCCCAAACCAATCAAACCTCGCAATAAACGCCTTCAACCTGGATTCGTGATTTACCGCATTGTTGACGTGTCTGTTTGCTTTTGTGAAACATGTTTTGACTTATTGCTTTTGTGAAACATGTCTGCTGATGACTTATTAATTTTGTGAAACATATATCGACTTAAAATAAAAATGCAACGTTAATTACATAAAATATAAATGTGGGAGTGAAACAATTGGTAAAATTCATCTTTTTCCTTAACATATGCTTTAAGCAAAAAAGTTGCAATGTAAATCTTGTAAAGTTACATGATTTATAAGTTAGTAAAATGAACATTATACATAATATAAATTATATAAAAAATGAAAATCAGTTACAATTTTTTTTATAACTTATCTGATCAATATATAACTCTCCCGATTGCCTATCTGGAATGGGTAAGATTTTAGAAATAATGGACTTGAGCTTTATGGCAATACAATATTGTTGGGGTGGGGTAAAGGATATACAAAGATTATAATCAAAAGCGATTGTAAAAAGGTTATTGATATTTTAAATAACAAAACTCTGCATTTTGATGGGTACAATTGGACTCGAGAAGCAATGTGGTGGAAATCAAAGTTTGAAGGCATCCAGTGCAAAAGGATAAGAAGAACCGGGAATCAAGTTGCCGAAACGCTTGCAAAAAGAAACCTCCCTCATAATCTCTCCTTTTGTTACCATTTCTATGTACAGTACCTACTTTTGTAACAAACATCCTGCATAAGGATTATGTTGATGACTTATCAAAATTAATAAAGTTAAGTGTAAAATAAAATGAACTTAAGCCTTTTGAAATCTGGGTCCGTTTCACGTTTTGAAACCGTTGCTCTCGTCAATGTGATCAAATGATAGAGTCACAAAAGTGATAGAAAGACATTATACATTTTCTCCATTTTCTAACTAATGTTCTCTCCATCTTTTAATTATAAGAAAAAATCGAACTTTTAGAAATACAAACACAGAAGGTACATGGGATACTCTTGAAAATCTACATTGCCTCATCTAACGCCTTGGAGGAAATGTAGGCATGAAGTCTTGGGACTTTGGGAGAGGCACTTCGTGAAACCAACTATGGTTGAGAGCTTCCTCCACTGTTAGACGTTTCTCAGGATCCAAAGTCAGTAAACCATTCAGCAAGTCAAATCCACGTTCTGAAAGTATTTGACCGCCTACAAATGATATAGCTGGAAACTTCTTACGCAACAAATTGTACCTGTACAACACAAAAGAGCAATAACATTAAGATCCACAACCAACTGATAGTAAGAGCAAGAAACAACATAATAACTAGATAAGTTAAGTACTCACGATTGTGTGGGAAACTTGGCTTTAGCATTAGGTAACGATGAGAATCCAGGCCAGATTGACTCGGTTGGTGTTCCAAGGACTGCAAAGATCTATACAAAACACAAAGGATTACATACTTGATAACAGGTTAAACAAAGATTAACAAACTTACAAAAAAAAAGTATTACCTTTTGTAGTTGGTCAAGTTCAGTCTTGCCAGGGAACAAAGGCTTTTGAGACAAGAGTTCCGCCATGATGCAACCTATTGACCACATATCAACAGCCGTAGAGTACTGCTTCGCTCCTAGAAGAAGCTCAGGTGGTCTGTACCACTGAGTAATAACCATCTGCGTGTAAGGCTTGATAGGGCTACCGTACTGTCGCGCCATACCAAAATCACAAATCTTCAACTCCCCACTGTTGTTCATCAGGAGATTAGACGGCTTCAGATCCCTGTGGATGATCCAGTTCGTGTGAAGGTAGTGCACACCCTCCAGTAGCTGCAACATCAAGCACTTGACCTCGCTGGTGCTAAAAGGCTGTTTCTTTCTTTCCATCAAGCCCTTCAAGTCGTGTTCCAAGTGCTCCATGACCATGTACACATCGCTGTCGTTTCTCCCTCCTACCACAACCTCCTTCACGTTCACTATGGAAGGGTGATTGCATGACAAAAGTATGTTGATTTCCCTCAGAGACGTCAAAGGGAATCCGTACTCTTCTTCGTACTTGTCTTCCTTCATCTTGATCTTTTTGAGTGCCACAATCTCCTTGGTTTTCTCATCCCTCGCTCTATATACAATACCGTATGTACCTTCGTTTATCTTGTTTAGCTTCTGAAACCCATTCACAGACCTGCTACCGAGTAGCATGTTCATCCCTCCCTGAGCTGGAGAAGCTGGTTCTTCAGCTTCCAACTCATCATGATCAGAACTAAAATACTCATTATCAGAATATTCATTACCGCTAAGCTTCTCTACGCTTTGATGCCTACTGCCAGACCCGGACGAATTGCATTGCCGTTCTTCAGACACCACTAACTCACCACACTCCGGACTCAAACTGCTCCTGTTCCATCTACTGGTCTTGGGAACAACATCGTCAGCATGAGATATTAACTCCTCTTTGTGGGAAGTTAAACCCGTCTCCCATCTAGATTTCTTAACAGGTGATGCCTCCTGCTTCACCTTCTGTTCTTCCTCCAACTGACCCTCCTCCAATTCATCAACAGGATGCACCCCACGCAGCTGAGCTTCACCAAGTTCTTGTGACATCACAGGCCCCTGATCCTTTGAAGAAGTCTTCCTAGCAAAAGTTAAATCAACATCCTGATTAAGTATCCCAGGCCCCTGAGCTTCAACAGGTTCTGGTGACATCACAACGTTGACCTGATCCTTTGAAGAAGTCTTCCTAGTAAGAGTCACATTTGTAGTCAGACTAGTGAAAGTAGATTTCATCTTCTCCCTAGACGGAGCTTTAGCCACTTTATCTTCTACGTCCCACAAGATCGGTGAAAACTTCCTCCTTTTCTCAGGGGGTCTCTGACCCTCCTCCCCTTTCTCAGAAGCGAACAGTGATCGGCTACTACGAACATCACTCCTCCTGAGATCTTGCTCGTTAGGCCGTTTGGTTTGACGACGCCTCTCACCATCACCGTTCCTGTAAAAGTCGTAGTCTTTTTTGACGGAAAGAGAACTTCTAGAGACGTCAACTCCTCCCCCTGCCGCCATCGTATTCTTCTCAATGAGATAATTGATCGTACACAAGAAAAATCAAAGAGATAACAGAGAGAAATCAACGAAATCCTAGAGAATCAAATCAAATCAAATCACGATAAGCAGATTCGATCGATCGATCAATTCAGAAAAGACTCGAACGAAATCAAAATCAAAGGAAAAAAAATTCAATTTTCCAGGAAGGCGATAAGTTTTTTTTTTTCCCCTTGATCTCCTCCGATACACACAAGTTCCGGAAGGTCTTACCGGACGGAGGATAAGAGAACGGAGGACGTTCGATCTACGAGCCGACGCGATCTACGAGCAACCTCGTGAAGCCTCTCTCTCTCTCTCTCTCTCTCTCTAAATAAATTATTCGAGGAGGCTCAAAGACGCGTATTCAAACGTCGCGTTTCTATTACTTTCCTTTTGTTTATACCCCCGATGATATGGTCGGCGGCATCCAATAATTTCCTTTTTTTTAATACAGTAACTAATTTCTTAATTTATACGGTGTGTGACGGTGTACCGTTAGATCAAATCAGTTAATCCAAGACGGTTATATTATAACCGTTGGATTCAACGCCTTTAATAATTTCTAGGGCTGGGCAAATAAACCGAACCCGAAAACCCGAACCGAACCCGATCCGATAAAAATGAACCCGAACCGATCCGAACCCGGCTTAAATACCGAATGGGTTTTGTTTTATGGGATTGCGGGTTATGGGTATTATCTGAACCGAACCGGAACCTAAATGGATACCCGATAGAACCCGAAACATTCAAAATTTCCAAAAATAACTTCTACCAAACATGATCTCAATTCCTAACATGTATTCAAAATATATTGAACATCTAAAATAATTATCTATTGATGGTTGAAGGTAGCGGTTGAAGGTTGAAGTTTTTAGATTTTGGTTTTGTTTTCATTGAATAATGTTTTTCATTTCATGCAAATTTGGTTTTCGTTTTATGCTTTCATTTATTTGGTTTTCTTTCAATCGATAATTATGTTTACCTTTCACTTGATTTTGAATGATCACATTTGATGTTTCTTTTTTTTTTTAACTGATTTTATTTATGTTTTTGTTACAAAATAGGTACAAATCAAATATTTTAAAATCGAATAACCGATTTACTTACTTTTTGGTTACAAAGTAGATATAAATCAGCTACATTTAAACCGAAGAACCGATTGGGACCCGAACCCGAAAGTACATCGGATTGTACCAGTTCTTTGAAGATTTACTAACCCCGACCCGAACCCTATAGAACCCGAACCGGTCCCGAACCGAATTTTCATATAACCCGAATGAGGCTGATTTTGATAAACCCGAAAAACCGAAACCCGATTGGACTAAACCGAAATCCGATTGGGACCCCGAATGCCCATGCCTAATAATTTCCTTTTTCTTAATTTATGAGTTGTGTGCGAGTGGTATAAATATTGGTTTGTGACGTTAGATCGTATTAATTAGAGTATTTCTAATGTAAAATTCGGTTTTTTCCTCTAAAATGTAGTAAAAATGAAAATGGAGTAAAATTGCTCCAATCTTACTCCATTTCTCATTTCATAATGAAGTGATGAAAAAACAAAAAATAGATTACTCTATTTACGGAATAAATTTTATTATAGAGTGAGATATGGAATTGAGTTGGAGCATTCTCCGTATTCACTTTTACTTTATTTAAGGGGGAAAAAAATGGAGCAGCGATGAAAATGTCCTCGGTCTAGCACGGTGTAGAGCCGTTTGATTTTGGTAGGTGTACACGCTAACTACGCTTTCATTGGTTGATCGAACGGTCTATACTTGATTTAAATCATATTAATGAGAATACAAACCGCTCACTTTACTACTTGCTTATTCAACAGACCAACCAATAAAATGCAAGAAACTACAGATATGTATGGGATAAAATTGAAGCGGTAAATGGAGAATTTCTTCCAAACCGGGTCCATATTTCACTGAGAACCGATGGAATCATGTATAAGCCAGCCGGTTATCTCAAAGCTTAGACTTGTTGCCATCCACGGCGATTTTAGTAAGCCCCCGACGCAGAATCTTGCCAGCAGGGTTTTTGGGAATCGCGTTTATGAAAGCAACTCTTCTTACTTTCTTATACGGAGCAACCTACATAAGCAAAACATAACATCAAATAACTAAATTGTTATGTCTTCACCAAGACCACACAGAGAATAAAAACAACATTACTTGTTTAGCTACAAAGTCAATGATTTGAGCTTCGTTGAGATTGCTTCCTGGTTTTCTCACTATGAAAGCCATTGGAATCTCTCCGGCATCCTCGTCCGGAAACCTTGAGAATTTGATTAATGTCCGTGTCAGAAACACACAATTACATAAACTGTTGAGTACACAGGTTTGGTTAGTAGTATACTCACGGAACAACTGCAGCATCAACCACGTCCGGATTCGACTGAAGAATCTGCTCCAATTCTACCGGTGGGACCTATAATGATATGCTTATAGCTTATTGATTAATATAAAAAACTCCAAAGAGCAGATCATATTCTTCTTCTTGAGAAATTTCATTAATACTATTTACCTGATAAGCCTTATATTTGATAAGTTCTTTTAGCCGATCAACAATATATAAAAACCCTTCATGATCAATGTAACAAAGATCACCAGTCTTTAACCACCCTTCTTGATCTAACGTCTCAGCAGTTGCTTTCTCATTCTCCACATAACCTGATCACCACAACAAGCTCAGCACATTCAAAGAGAATGTGAAAGCTCTCAACTATTCCATTGCATACCTTTCATGATGACTGGTCCTCGGAGCCAAAGCTCACCGTTCTTCCCCGGTGGTAATGCTTCTCCGGTGGATGGATCTACGATTTTCGCTTCCATATTCTCAGATATACGACCAACCGATCCGTATCTAACCATCTCTTCTGGTCCAGACGTCGCCGCTGCTTGCCCAGTACTCTCCGTCAAGCCATAGCCCTGTCAAACATTGTTCTAAAAATTGGTACACGCGTTCAAAAAATCGGTTTAAATGCCCGCCTAAACATTAATCCTCGATAAAGCGCCTAACCACAGCTTACATAATTCTGGGATATGCAATTCTGTTCACTCACTTTTAAATTGAGTATATTCCAGAATCTTTTTTTTTGAATTTATCATTTATCCGTTCTTTTTTTTGAAAAAGCAAACCATCACTATAGAGAAACTAGATACCAAGAATCATGAACTGGACCCAGTTCAAGATTCTTATATGTAAAAAAACCTTTTATCGTCTTATCATCGTCATCACCTGAACAATGTCAACGCCTGGGAACTTCCGCTTAAACCTCTCGGCGATATCTTTACCAAGCGGAGCACCGCCGCATCCTAACGAACGCAACGAACTAAGATCGTACTTCCTCGTCAGCTCCGACTTAACCAACGCCACGATCAACGGCGGAGAAACAGGCATACCAGTGACCTTATACTTCTCCACGGCCTTCATCATCGCCTCGAGCTCAAACCTCCCGAGAAGCACAAGCTTCTCTCCTAGCGAGATGGCTCTGATCATCATCGCGAAGCCGAACACGTGGAATAACGGCAGAGGGAAGAGTCCAACGCGGTCGTAGTCAACGGGATCGTTGACCGCTCGTTGGTGAGAGACAGCCGTTGACGCGATTACGTTGCGGTGAGTGAGGAGAACGCCTTTGACTTTCCCCGTGGTCCCGGACGAGAAGAGAATCGCTGCAGTGTCGGTTTGGTTAACCCGAACCGGAATCGGATTATCCAATTCCGGTTTAGTTAACCAGGAGAGAAACTCGGGAGAGTCAATTAAAACGACTCCGAGAGGGAATGAACCGGAACGGAGTTTATTAACGGTCTCCGACGTGGCGAAGGCGATCACCGGTTTGCTGACTTCGACTTGGTGACTCACCTCCACCTCAGATCCGATCGGATTCGCCGGAGAGATCACAACTCCGATCGACATTAAAGCTAAATAAACCACCGGAACGTGCAGCGAAGCCGGGGAGAGGATAAACGCGACGTCTCCGGAGGTAAACCGCTCCCGGAGAGTCGCAGCGAGAGAGCGAACCTTACGGAGAAGCTCTCCGTAAGTTAGACTCTCGCCGGAGTTCGCGTTGACGAGGTAAGTAAGGGATTCAATGTTTTTTCCGGCGGTGGCGGGCGGCGAGGAGGTGCCGAGGAGGGAGAGGACGTACTCGGATGCGGAGAGAGGTTGGTCGATGGGAGGTAAGGAGAGAGAGGAGCGAAGGCTGTGGTAGATTCCTGTCCGTTGATCGTAGCCGGAGAGAAGGTCAATCGTACGGCTGTGGTTGCTCTTCTTCGTCTTCTCCATTGTTTGGCGGTGGGGTGGTCTTTTTTGTTTGGCGGATAGTGTTTGACAGAAGCGATGTTTTTCAATTATGATCACGTCGATTAAATTTAATATATTACGTGGTCACGATTTAAACCAATCAAAGCTTTTTAGTTGTGTTATTGTTTTTTTCTAGAAAAAAAAGACAAAGTAACGTACAACAATCTTTATGTCGTGAAATGAGTTTACACGCCTACTGCCATTTTACACATTTACTACCTAGTAAAAAAACTAATTTATATAAGAGTATATATAAGATTTTTAAAAAGTTTAAATAGAATAACAATCTTTTATTATACAATAAAAATTTAAGTGAAATAACGATTTTAAGTTTCTAGTTGTATTTTCTGTTTGTCTAAAAGAAACTAAAAAGAAACACAAAAACAATCTTTACGCCATGGAACCAGGTTACACTTGTCGCTTTAGAAATTGGTTATAGAAGAACAATATCATCTTTGTCATGACTAGTAAGTTCTAACTTCTAACTAACTCTCTTATTACAAACGGTGACGAATGAATGTTCATTATTCACAGCACACGTGTCATACAACGACTGGTTGCAGCTGGACATCTCTCTGACAGGTGTTGCCTTCAGGAGCAAGGAACCTGAGCTAAAAGAACCCTACGTTCTGACTTTTGTTTCAAATATTTGCCTTGAGGAGCAACGAACTTTAGCTAGAAGAAACATATAGACATGTGTTTCCAATGTCGGCACATAGTATAACCGTATAAGCCACCACGTCACGATCTCTCCGCTTTCTCCGTGACTCATGATGGCCTTGAGACTTACCATGAAAGATCTGTGTCCTACATAAGCTCTGTTTCACTGAAAGATACTCATTCAACTGCATTAGAGAACATTCAAAATCAAGAACCAGAGAAAACATGAAACTGATCTTAACCAGTAAACAGCAGAGAACCACCTGTTTAAGGAACTTACTTAGCACGGATTCAGAAAAGAGAAGAGTCTCACGGGATCTGATTCTCAATTGTCTGTTTAGACATAAGATGCGTCGACGGTAGAGAAGAAACAATACACACGTCTGATCTCAGCTGTCTTCTTGAAATGCTCCACGTCAAAAACGTCTGAGAACCCAAAAAACAAAAGAGATCACTAAACCTAGAAGAGACGCAAGTGGAGCTAGTGCCTAAAGCAGATATGAGAAACGTAACGCGTGAGAAAACGAGATGAGGGTGAGAAAGATTTGCTGAGTTAACCAAGCGCTTGTGGTCGAGTGGCGCGAGGCGAATTCGTTGGTCCTAAGGGCCGCGGGTTCGATCCTCCTCTCAGATATGCCCAAGTGTTTGGCCAGGCAATTGGGGATCTAATTCCCATAGTAACAAATGGGCTGCCTCGCGCCGAGGGGTTAGTCCCCTGGGGGTTGAGATCCCTCCCGGTTAATCAAAAAAAAAAAAAAAAAAAAAAAAAGATTTGCTGAGTCGGCAATCGAGTTTGGTGATGGTGGTTTAGGTATCGAAAATTGGTTTACATCTTTTTGATGTAAGCTCTTTCTGTATAAATCTTCTGCTCTTATCTTTTGGTTGTTTGTTTCTGTCTCTTATTACATGATATTTTAGCTCTAAGAAAATAAAGTTTCCAAAAATGGAAACTTTTCTAAAATAAAAACTTTCACTAAATAAAACTTTTCCAAAATATTTTTTTTCGTGAATAGAAACTTTCTTAAGACAAAAACTTAAAATATAACTTATTTCTGAAATATAAACTTTTCTTAAATGAAAACTATCATAAACATTTAATTTTTTTTACTAATTATAAGGGTGTAAATGAAAAAGAGGTAAAGTGGGGGTCTTCTTCTTCTTTAATTCCCCGCGCTAGATTTTGAACCGCGCTTCGAAAGCGCGAGTTTTCTTGGATTATAAATAAAATTTGAAATTGTTCAAAAAAAATTGATATAAATTAGTATTTTGAGATTGTACATTATTAAGTTATAAAGTGAAGCAGATAATTAGTTTAAAATTATAATTTATGAAGTAGCTTGTTTGAGATTTTGTATATACATTTTTATTTATATGTAACTCTTTCTTAGGTCTGGGTATTTTATCCGGATCTAATAAAATCAACCAAAACCAATCCAAAAATATAGATTTAATTTGGGTTTCGATCCAGTGCAAAGTATCTATTGGATAGTTTTTAACCTATGGGTCTCAGTTCGGGTCAAAATCCTACCGAGACCTGATTAGGATACTAAAAATATCTAGAATATGTAATCTTTCTCATAATTGTAAAGTCATAATAAATCAGAATATCTAGAATATTTTGTGTTAAAAAAATATCTAGAATATTTTGTGTGAATTACGTAAATTTGGGTAGTTCATATATGTTTTTGATATCATAGATATTCTTTTAAATTTCAGGTCCGAATTTTCCGTTAGAGTTTCCAATTTCAAATAAAATTTCAAAA
Organism: Brassica oleracea var. oleracea; assembly: GCF_000695525.1. Lineage (NCBI taxonomy): Eukaryota > Viridiplantae > Streptophyta > Magnoliopsida > Brassicales > Brassicaceae > Brassica > Brassica oleracea. The sequence goes on from NC_027749.1 coordinate 51,519,813, forward strand.
TATTAAGATATATTTCAAATATTTGAATAAAATATTGGATATTTTTTGGTTCATATGGTTAGATTTGGGGTAAAATTTAGGGGTTTTTCAGATATTTAAATTTTATAGAATTTTTTGGATTTTGGATATTTGTTCGGATTTAAGATATTTTCGGATTTTCCGATATCCAGACCTGCTACTTATCCAAAAATTAAAAGTATTTTATAATATTTGAACTAAAGCAACTCAGACCACATGTTATCATCATTTATACTCATCTAGGAGTTTCTAATATTTGGATACTAAAGACATAAAGGTTACATCAGCTAGTATGAAAATTTGTAACTTAAATATTTAAAAATGAGAAATTATTAATTCAAAGTGTCATTTTCAGTTAGATGCTTAGGTTTTTGGTTTTAAATTTACTAACAAAAATTAATCTTTATTTTTGAATTTGAATTTTGGGTTTCTTAAGTTTTCAAGGACTCTTACCCACTTTAGAGACATACGTAGAAAGTGTTAATAAAAGTCTATCAAAATTTAGTTAATCATATTAAAATTATAGTTATTTTTGGAGATTTGATAGTACTTGTTAAATAAATATTGGAAGATTTATGGCTTGACAAATTTATATTAATACGGTTGAAGATAATAAATATTGTTAGATATAAAAATAAAAGGGGAATATGTTGTAAAATAAAATTGTAACACTTTGATTTTTCATGTAAATTAAAAAATTTAAATGCGAAAAAGATACCAAAAATTGTAAATGTCATTGTTGAATAAATATTAACGTTTTGTTTTTAAAAAGGTGTTGGTCGGACAGCAGCAACGTGACGTCTATGCCTCATGGACTTTGATACGTAATTAATGGGCCTATGAACCGTTTATGATTAGTTGTTACTTACTTACTACTACCTCCGTTCCTGAAACTAAGATGTTTTAGATTTTTTTCTTGTTCCACAAAGATAGATTTTCTATATTGTTAAGGTACTTTTTTATACTTTTGAGGAACATTAATTGAGAACATTTGAATTGATTAAATTTCATTGGTGGAAAGTTATTGGAAAATGTATAATAAAGTAAAAAGTAATTTAAATTATAAACATTTATTAAATTCTTAATAAGCGTGCATACTCTAAAAAATCTTACTTTCAGGAACAGAGGGAGTATTTTATTACGTTTATGGGCACATGTTGTAATTCTTAAAGAAACTTAATGACAAAATCTTAGGAGGATCTTATATCTTATATATATAAAGTAGGCTTGTGCTCTAAGCACAGCCTTCCAAGTCGCCAAAGACAATGAAGCGTTTTTGGACACTTGGCGGCTTGGGAGTGTATCCGTGATTATCACACTCTCTCTTCCTTCTCGCGCGTCGCTTACGTCTGCGCGTTTGTCCCACCAAATAGGTTGGGCTTTTGTGTGATTAATATAGGCCCAAATATGATTAGGTTATAGGTTATTCTTCTTCTTCGAAGTTCTTCTTCTTCCCTGCCTCTTCACAGAAAGTCTACAACCGTAATGTCCCAGAAATCTTTGCTCTGACATTTATTCTGAGTTTTCCTTTCATTAATCCACTCTTCGTGCATTATGATTTAGATCTACCTCTTCGTTCACCCTGTAACCGCCTCGAACTCCATCTATAAATATCGGCCCTCACTTCCATTCACAGCACATCTCAAACAATTTTCTCAAACATACGATCTCCTAGAAGCAACATATTCAGATGGCGAATTCTCTCTGCAAGGTTCTACACTCCAAGGTAACATAATTTCCGTTTGATTTCTCTCCACTAATGATTTTGAAGTCATAATTTCTTAACATATACAATGATGTATCTGCAGCTGTGAGATTTCCTTATGAACGGTGGTCGCAAATTTGATTCCGTACAGTAAGTTTTCATAGCTTCCATGAGTTTAAACGTATAGTATGTGATGATGGTCGAACCTGTAGTCATAACTTATGGGAAAGTACGGTTTTAATCAGATTTTTTGGTAATTTTATTATTTTCCCAACAATTTTTTGGGATTCGATCAGGAATCGAACCTGTAGTCATATATTAATTTTGTTACTTTCCAAAGCACATATGTATCAAGATGTGCTTATATACAAAGAGAGAAATTCTAGAGGTGATGTTAGATACATATGGATGCACACTAATTAGTCAAAAACAATTTCAGTTTGTTTCATGATAGTTTCAACGCACTGTACAAGATTATATGTTTTTAGATACGTTAGATTCCTACAGAAAGGAAATGGCGGAAGTGCGTTTTTGTTTTTTTATCTCCATGCACTTGGATTAACATATTATCGTCTAAGGATGTGAAATTTTTTATTGTCCATTTAATATTTTTTATATGTTGGTATCTTTGATCTGTCTAGCAACAATAATCTATTTTGTTTTCTTTGTCACTTCCAGAAAAAAAGCAGCAGCCGAAGAAAGGTTCACGAGGTAAAGGCTTAAAGAAGGTATGAAACCGAAGCTAAACTCATAGCATGTGTTCTGATTCTGTTGCCATTGATTTATGGGCGTTTTTCAAAACCAACCCATATTTTCAAGTCAAACATAAAACCAACCACTTTTTTTTTATCCATACTATTCATCAATAAAATTTTCATACTATCCTTATGTTTTTGAATTATTCACAAAATTGCCATTTTTATTTATTTTTTTATTAATTTCGAAATTAACAAAAAACCAAATACACCCTAACCATTTCTTCTTATTTACAAAAATGCCATCACCATCAATTTTTCCAACCACCATGAACCACCATTTTTGAACTCTAAAACTCTATTTTCAACCACTTTTTTTCTCATTCTAACCTAAAAAACTTCATTTCTTCTCATCTCCTCTACATTTCCATCTAAAAAACTCTCATAACTATCATTTTCATAATCACAAACTTCATATTTTCGAGTTTTTTCATTAGTGAATCGTTAAAGATGCTTCTTTTTGCTCATATTTGGAGTTTGGACGGTTGAAAAGGTTGGAAACGAGCTTTGCACATGAAAAAAGTAACTATTTACATGGTTTTCGTTCTTTTTCAGATCTGTGTCGCGACGGTAGACTGTTTTGTATGTCTACGCCTCCGTGGAGACTTACGATGCAGTCTATTTGTCAACGCACGGGTTAGTTTTGCAATTGACCAGACAAATTTTTTTTCTAACGCAGACTTCCCCAGGTTACATGTATGTGCAGTTCTGCACTCAAAAGGCTCCAAAGGACCCCAAAATCACAATTTTCCTCCAAAACGTACATAAACCTAAAAACATACTAAAAAGACTACAAAACAACTATAATGTATTTAAAAACACCTATATATGATGGTTACAAGTGGGTAAAATCCATGGTATATGAGCTGGAGACTGCCAACGAAGTCTATAAAAGGTCAGTTTTGCATTTGACCAAAATTTTGACTTCGTGAAGTCTGCATAGAAAAATCTATACAAATGTGAATTTGTGTATTATTCACTAAATTTTTTTCTAATTTTTTGTTTGACAGTGTGTGTTAATTAATCCTAATGGGTTTGAGTGATTTTGAAAAGAATTTTTTTTATAATTATGAAGGTATAATTCATTTGATTTGACAATGTTGTTAGCTAATAATTGTAGACGTATTTGTAAGCCTTCGTTTATAGTTTTTAGTCTTCGTTTATAGTTTTGCTAGTAAGGCTGAGCTTGTTTCAAAGCTGAAGTCGGTGACTGTGGAATATAAATTTACATTCTCAGCATATAAGACAAGGAAAACTCTGTATGTGGCTAAGTGTCGTGTTCAAGGATGTGGTTGGAAACTTAGAGCAAGTGTGAAGCATGGGCCAAAGACATTTTGGGTGACAAAATATTCGAAAAGGATGAAGAATCGGAAAGGTTGAAGAATGTTCCTTGTGCATGATGGCTGTACACATGGTAAACTTCTTGAAATGACACAAGAAGATTATGATCTGGACAACAAAATTGAGAAGATGGTGCTAACCTATTCCTTACCAAACATCATTTAAAACAAATGACTCCGAATAGGAAAATACTCCTCTTATGCCTGTCACGAATAATCGACAAGTACGGAACTTGATCGAGTTATCTAATACACACTTTGTACGCCTTTGTGTATCAAGCATGCGCCAAATACACTAAAAAAATTTTGATTGACTATATGTTAGATAATAAGTGTAGACGTTTTTGTAAATCTACAAATGTAGACTAATGTAGACTGCAGTTGAAGCCTACGTCGTAAATTCTATTAAAAGTGTATTTGTGTATTATTCATCATATTTTTTCATGATTTAATTATTTTACAGTGTATGTTAGTAAAATTTTAATGGTCTTGGATGAATTTCACAATTTAATGTGTTATAATTATACACTTGATACTTATTGCAAATTGTTTTGATTACTGTTATTCTTGAAACTTTTTGGGAAAATTTTGTATAGATTTTCTTCTTCTCACATGTGTGTTAGTTATTATTTTAGCTTATGGTGGTTTTACTTGTTTGGTTGGTTAGATCTTGTGAAAAAATTGATATCTAACAAAAAATTAATAATATAATACAAGTGAAAACAACTAAAAATGAATACAATGCTTATAGATTATGCATTAAAAA
>NC_027749.1:51524486-51526303 GCF_000695525.1 Brassica oleracea var. oleracea
TTGGAAAAAGTACCTGCAAAATAAGATAGAGTTATGAGAAAAACATATGATAAAAAAAGAAATCATATTTTAGTAGACTTTTTATTATGTCTACGTAAAGTTATTGTTTAGTAGACTTTAGTTAAAGTCTACACTAATGAAAAATTTTCATATCTAAAAGTGTGCATTTAGAAAATTTGAAAATACTTTGTTCTGAAAAATATTTCAAAAATGGTTTTTTGTCATCTTTGTAACAAAGCAAAAAAATAATGTATGAATCTATAAATTTAGTTCATTATAAACACAAAATATCTTATAATAAATATATGGAAAGCTTACATTTTTGGGAAGATGATTTGAAAACATTGGAAGAGAATACCTGCAAAATAAAATAAAATTATGAAAATAAGATAAAAATTAAAATCATATTTGAGTAAACTTCTAATGAAATATGCTTAAAAGTCAAGGCTAGTAGACTTCATTTGAAGTCTACCAACCGTAAGTTTTAAGTAGATTTCAAATGAAGTATACTCTATCAAAAAAAATAGATCTGAAAAATAAATACATTAAAAATATGAAATAAGTTTAAATCTAAAAAACTTTTAAAAATATGATTTAATAGACAAAATAGTTATAAATTAAAGACATATTAATATGAATTTTAATATGTAACTTTATTTGAATATAAATACTAGAACACATATTTTAAATTTATAGATGTAAACCTTACATTTCTAGGAAGAGAAGAGAACAACTATGGAAGAAAATACCTGCAAAATAAGATAAAATTATTAAAGAACATAGAAAAAAAAATTAAATCATATTTTTGTATGCTTAAACTTTGTGGTTTAGTAAACTTCATATGAAGTCTGCAAGCTTTAGTAAACTTCTTTAGAAGTCTACACTGTCTGATAATTTTCAGATCTGAAAAAATCTATATATTTTGAAATGTGAAAATAATTTTAAATCTGAAAATAATTTGCATAATAGAATTTATAAGGTAAACTAGTAGCAAATTAATGTAGAGAGCTTGATCTATAAATTTATTTGAATATAAACATGTAAATACATATTTAAAATCTATTAATCTAAAACTTACATTTTTAGAGGAGATGATGAAATCCATGAGTGATAATACCTACAAAAAAAAGATAATATTGTGAGAAATAAACATAAAAATACACATTTAAAATCTATAGATCTAAAACTTACATTTTTTAAAGGAGAAGATGAAAACCATGAATCATAATATCTAAAATGACAAGATAATATTGTGAGAAAGACTTGAGAAAATTTTAGAGAAAAAGAAGATAATGAGAGAGATTTAGAAGCAATTGAGAGAATTTTAGAGAGAAGAGAGAAAGTTTTAGAGAGAAGGGAGAGAGTTTTAAAAACTTGTGCAGTCACTTAGAGAGATTGTATAAATTTTGTTTATATAGGGAGACAAAAATGTAACTAGGTTAAAATTTACGATACTGTAGACTTCGTTTGAAGTCTACTAAAATTAAAATTTTGGAGTAGATCTTACTATAACATAGTAGACCTTTTTGGAAGTCTACTATAATAATTTAATTATTGTTGTTTATTCTTTATTATTTTAATAATTTTAATATATGATTTATTAAATTTATTTCTTTATTTTTTAATAGTTATAGTATATGATTTCACTTTTTTATTCGTAAGGAACTTAACTTAGTTTAAATATAATGATTTTTTGTAAAACAAATTGAAAAATATAGACTCAAAAAGACGTCTTCAGATAAATAGACTTTGTTGTAGGTCTACGAAACCCTAAACCACAAATCTCAAACCCTAAATGTTTTGCTTGATAATCAAAA
>NC_027749.1:51526338-51541301 GCF_000695525.1 Brassica oleracea var. oleracea
GATTTAAGTTAATAAAACAAAATCTAAAATCTAACCCTATGAAATCAACTACTAAATGACATAACATGTTAGAACCTTTTGTTTTTAAACTATGAACATAGTCTAACACTTGATAACCAAATTAGTATATATTCTTCAAAATTGTTCGATTATATGAAATTTTAATTTATTTACTTCATATTATCCATTATATTGATGATTAGTTAAAAATATCACAATAATTATTTTATGCATTTTCAAAATTAAATTATTATATCAAATTAGAGTGTAGACTACAAACAAGTCTATAAAGTAGACTTCGTAGGAAGTCTATATATATGTAGACTTCTTTTATTACGTATAGACTTCTAAAGGATATAAACGTAAATTACATTTCTGTTTTTTGTTTGGTCATAAAGGTTAAATAGTATTTTCACTACTCCTTTAGGTTGGCTTTGCATTTGACTGAAAGTGAGGTACACTTTTACATTTGACTTGAATATTTGGGTTGGTTTTAGCAAATGTCTCATTTATTGACTGATAGGATGGAACTGCTTTTGATTCCTTGAATGATGAGACACCCACGTCTTTTTTAAAAATTGTGTAGGTTCAAAGGTTCATTGTGCAGATCATAAGATCATTTGGCTGACTCAACATTGAGAACTGAAACTTCACATAAGATCATTTTTACCTAATTAATATGTTTACATGAAGCAAAATACGCTGGTGTACAGTACAGTAAATCTTCTTATAATGAGGGTGAGCCTCTACATATACGTAACATTACCAACAAGAGGAAACACTGAGCTTGGAGCTTCAGGGACATTGCCTTTCCTCACTCACTTCCTTCTTTCTCAATATATGTTAGTGAACAAGGTTCATGGTCTACAATGATTTTTTATGAAGCGTGGGCTATGTCGTCATTGGTTTGCAACAAATTGTGTTAGTGAGGCTTCATACTTCCTCAAGTTTGATCACGTTTTAATCTGAATGCATTTGGGTGAGACATGTTTGTTTTTGGACAACATGTTTTGTTATATGTTTTGTTGTAATCTTTGTGTACTGCCCCTCTTTTTAATGTTAAGAATGAAATATATAGTTTCTAGGATTACTTCCTTGAATATGAAGAAATACTTGGAGATAGATCTTTCAACTTGGTTACTGATCAAACTACTGCTAAAAATGTGTCAAAACAGACTATGGTGTTAGGTTTTTGTCTTCTATCTAACGACCTCATGTGGATCAGGACCCATGAGTTGAGTTTGGTTTCCAGTGAGTGTGAATATAGTAGTACAGAATTACATTAAAATAATTTCAGGCCTACAAAACTTTCCCTTAAGCATTACTAGAATCTGAAATCGAAAATCTAATAATGTTTATGTATAAATATTCCGGCACTTTATACAGAGAGTCGTATTATACTACTAAGGTATATATTTTCTCAGGTATATATTATTCTCTTTAGTTTTAGTTAAAAATCTATTTAAGTTTGACAAAAAGATTACACAAAGATAGAACCAGTGTACCCTTACATATATAATTATATGATCTTTACTCAGCCAATATATTCATAGATAAAAACTGTTTATTTAATCATCTCCTAAGAAAATTTTAAACACACAAAAACTGCTAAATACGTAATGCATACCTACTATTTTTTAAAAAGTTTTAACGCTACCAAATTCAATTCTAACGTTTCGGTTCATTAACTATTTTTAGAAAAACAAATCACTACTGCTTAGGTTAGGAACTAAACTGCAACTACAAAAAAAACAAAAACAAATGTACCCCATTATTACAATACATGCACTAAGGCAACGAAATTCGTAAATGTTCCAAATAGACCAAGCAGGCTTAAACTAATTCATATATTAATAGAAAAAATGGTAAACAACCCGTCCGCAGGGTATAGTTATAGAAAATAAAAGTAAGACCAAAAAATTTAAGTTGAGTGAAAAAGTCCAACAACTCTGCGTAAGTAGATTTTTTAAGAATCCTTCTACTTTAATAGTATAGAAGTATAGATATATGGACAATCCGATTCAGTATGGTTAGATTGTGGACAAGGTACAAGACATTCTCAACAGGATCTGGAATTCTGACGGGTCTAATTGAACATCTCGTTAGTGTTTGAAATTGTGGATCATGTTAAAAATCGCTTGTAGCTCACCGCAACCACAATCTCCGGATTGTTGATCAAAGCTTCCATGTCTCCTCATCTATAACAATTTGTGCATTTACAGCATTGTGAATTTCTTCTATTTTTTTCCTTGAAAACAAATAAACAAAATAAGATGAAGGGTGAGATATCCAAGAATCAAAAACGCTTTTCTTCTTTCTTCATTTTCATAGGTGACGGTGGATAATCAACATGTTTGAATCTTGGACATCTAAATGCTTCAGTTTTTTCAAAGAAAAAAAATGAGAAAAAATCAGAATGATACAAATGCACACATTTTGTAAATGAACAAAATGATGGGTACGTTCTAACATCAAAGAGAGGGAGCTAGAAAAAAAAGTCACGTTACAACTTATTTCAACAACTCCAAAACAATTCTATAAGCAAAAAGATCCAAACTACAAAAAAAGAAGAAAAAAAGAACTGCATATATGTATAATATAGTTATATATAATCCAAATGTAAATAAAAAATTACAAGATAGTTCTTTTATCATGCATAATATAATAGAAACAGATCTTGTGTTATTATGATCTAAATATGAATAAAATACTTAATAAAACTAAAATAAAACGACATATTATTTTTATAACGTTATTCAAAGTAATAATCTGTTATTTAAACATAATATATAATTCAAACTAAAGTTTTGCTAAAAGAAAAATTAATGAAAATATTATTAATTTCTAAGTAAAAAATAAGCACTTTATACTTCAAATAAGGCCCAAAAATTCCAGGATCAGCTTTGATCCATTCAAAGATTACTCTCACGTGCCCATAAACCAACTCTCCTGATCGAATTTCAAACCGATTAGACCAGTTCGAGCATAAATATAATTAGATTTGAAAACCACTCCGTACAGTAGACCAAATACAATTGCAAGTACTTGAATAGTTTAGCCGAAGAATTATTCAATTTTATTTGATCTTAACTAACTCTCTTATTACAAGCGGTAACGAATCTGCTACAGTCTTTATACTCTCTTCGTGTCCTAAACATGAACATTGTCATCCAATTTTAGCTAGTTAAGTCTTGTCTTTGTGTTCTGAACTTTGATCTAGGTTTTTGGGTTTCTTGTGGTTGAATCTGCTACAGTTTTTATACTTTTTTCGAAATGCCTCTTAAGAGAAAGTCTTTCTGAAAACTGGTTTGCTTTGTTTTGAGAATGTGTTATCCATTTTTTTCAGGTTCAGAATGTAACAACTAAGGAATGCTGTAATTGAGCAGATTGGGTTTGCCGAGGTGGATGCGGAAGACATGTACACTGAGATTTATTCAACACTAACTTCATTTTTAACCTCTACAATAGTTTGTTTTAAAAAATTCAATACACTATTCCACTGCTTTTAATTCATATTTTTGTTTTTTACAACATAATAATTTACATATTAATAATTTGATTCAAATTAACTTAAAAACTAAAATAATATCCCTTTTAATTTTTTTTACTTCGAATTATCATACTTAGCTTACTTTTTTAAAATAATACTGAAATCAATATTATTAAAACAATTAAAATTAAAAACATCTTCATTTTTAAGTAAGATATGAAGAAATTTGGTGGGAAACCATAATTTGGTATATTTTGGGTTAGTTGGAAGTTTGATTTTGAAATTGTTAATTGTTGAAATTTTGGAAGTTGAATGAAAAATTAGAAGAGTTTTAGGTGTTAAAGAATTATTATTAGGATCCATTTAACCAAACAAAAAATTTTAATCACTAAAATAGTTGATTATAATGAAAATGACGATTTTGTTTCTATATCCAAATGAAATGAGAGTATTCTTTATTTATACATACACAAAATCTTGAATTTTGATATACTTTTTTTAAATCATTATATAATAAATGCGTTTGAATTATTGGGTGGAGATAAAAATAAAAAGTAATCTTAAAATACATCATTTAAATCTTTTCCAGATTTTTTAAATTAAAAAAAAGAAATCAGGTTAAGCTGGGCACGTGTACGCACACACTAAATGTTTCTACCCAATCATATAGCGACATCTGGCAGTGCGGGCCACAATTTTTTTTCCAGCTGGTGAAACTTTCCAACACTTGTTGAATCCATGTGGATAAATACAGTTTTTCAACACCGTCATTGCAGGGGATTAAACTGTTGAAAGTCAGTTTCAATACCCCCAACGTGTGTGGTCTAAGCGGTAACGAATGAATGTTTATTTACAATACACGTGTCATGCAACGACTGGATGCAGCTGGACATGTCTATGGCAGGTGATGCCCTGAGGAGCAAGAAACTTGAGCTAAAAGAACCCTAAGTCTTGAGTTTTGTTTCAAATATTTGCTTGAGCAGCAAGGAACCTGAGCTAGAAGAAACATATAGACATGTGTTTAACCGGACCACACCTTTCCTTGAACTGCAGGTTTGCCTCTCACAAAGTAATCATGCGCGTATTCGCAGTGCTCAGACTCCTCAACTTTACGGAAACTCTACAAAAATAAAAGATCCAAAACATTTAAATTTCTTTCAAACAAAATAAGGAATTCAAAATACATATTCAATACGAAATTTACTTACATAGATCTTGTGAAGGCGACCAATGAACGTTGGAGACGTGCTAAGCCCATAATTGGGAAGAACATCATTGCAAAACTTGTCCTGATCCCAGAAGATGAAACTCTTACCGTCTTGGCTCCACGACACGATCGAATCAGTCGAAGGATCATCCACCATCTCATACAACACGTCCGGAAAATAACGTCGGACACGTCCTTTGTTAAAAGCTTCCAAGGCCGGATAACGGTAGTACTCTTTAACCCTCCCAGCTAGAAGAAAAAAAAAAAAAATCAAAAATCACACAAACCAACCAATTCTATAGTATAAATCGTAAAGATCTAAGATCTCACCTTTCGGTGGTGATGATGATGATGATAATTCCCTTAGGTTAATCTTCCCAGCCATCCGAAACCCTATAAAAAGAATTCAAATCACACAAAGCAATTCTCTAGGAATTAGATTATTATTCACTCTGCATAGTTTATCAATTCGTCCATGATCGATGGCCAGACACAATGGAGTCCTATGGAAGTTTTGGAAAATTCTATTCCAACACTTGTGAGACGCTATCTCAATAGGGTTTTCATCTTCATTCTATTAATGGAGGATAATCCATCTGAAAAGATATATGATGATTGAAGGCGACTTGTTCTATTTGGTTAGTGAATTTGATGTGGAAAGTTTAATGGCCAAAAAAGACTTGCAACAATGAAAGAAAAACATGTTTATGCTAATAGTTGGATACAATATGTGTGGTATACGATTATGAGCAAATCTGAATCACTGAATGAACCATGGAAACTGCTATGGAGGAGATAATGATTCGGAAATAGAGATGCATTTCCTTTGGCGATGTTTGTATAATCTTGAAAATTGGCAATTTCAATTTATATATTTCTTACTAAAAATTAAGTATATTGGATTCTTTATGGAAATATTTAGATCCAAATTATGAGATGGTCAATATTATAAAACAAAGTGAATTGGTATTTAATTAGGAATTATGTTGCGATGTAAGATTTGGAGTTTCATCTTTGGATGTTAGCCAAATATGATATTCACATGAGACCGAGAATTAGCATATGTATAAAAAAACGAACAGAATTTTGATATTCTGGTTAAAGCTCGGAGAACAAGCTAATACTCTTCAAATATTACTTTCTTTGTGGTGTTGTCATGTCATTTTATCTATGTAATTATGTATTCTTTGTTTGTAATTTTAAGGATTGTTGTTTTATATTAATAAACTAGTTGATGTCTAACAAATTTTCATTTTAATATTTATTTTATACAAATTTAAAATCATTAAATTATATATATATTAAATTAAAATTCTAAATTTATAACTTCAATATTCATATTAGTTATCAATATATTAAATTAATATTTTATTTAATATTTTATTTTTAGGATGTAGATTTTGGATTCAAATCTTTTTATAATTTGATTTTTAATTAAACACTTGTTGTACTGGTGAATAAAAAAAAATCTAGTGACATTGAAATCATTATAAACAGTTAAATTCATAAAACATCAACAAATAAAAAAAGCAAATAAAAATAATATATTATCAACAATTTAGATTTTTAAAACCGTGAGAAAAAAATTGAAATACTTTACCTTTGTATTTTCTAGATTATACTTATATTATGTTTATTACTCGTCAATTTTTTTTATGTTATTTATTATTTTATCCTAGTTTTTCATGCTTCCATATTTTTTTAAATATTTTTAGTTAATTTTAATTTTTCGTTTATATATTATTTACTATTTTGTTTTAAATGTATTATTATGAATATTCGTGTTTATAGATTAAAATAATTTTAGTTTTTCATGTATAATACAAATTAATTTACTGTATGAATATGATTATTTAATACAATTTACAGTCTACAACATATATTTCAATGATGCTTTAAATTTAATATAGTAATAATAATATTGTAATAATCTGTATTTGTTTCAGTATTTTTAATGAGAATCAGATAAACTTACTATAATATTAGCAATTAAAATCGTAAATTAAACCTACTTATGATAATAAAAATCATTAGAATTTGTTAATATCTATTTTTAGTATAAAAGTTTTAATTAATAATCCCAAATATCATGATTATAAGAATAAGAACACATGACTATAATATTAACCATTAAAATCATAAAATAAATATAAGATTAACTTAATTATGATATTATCAGTACAATTTGTTAATATCTATTAATTTATATATTTAATTAATAACCTTAAATATCTTGATAAATAGATACACTTAAATAATATTTTGAAATGAAATAATATGTAATGCTCATTCAATCAATTCCACATAAAAGTCAACAAAAATCAAAGAAGATTATTTCATTACAATTTTGATTATGAATAAATGGAATGAAATTTATTTCATTTTTCTTCATATTATATTCTTCTAATTTCATTCCTTTTTATTCTAATGGATTCCCGTTCTATAAATTGAAGGCCTCCAAGTTATCATTAGACACAACTCAAAACACATGCTATCTTCCTTGAGTTATCTCTGATCATATTATAGTCATCTTCTTAGAGAGTTATGGCAATTTCAAAAGCTTTTATTGCTTCTCTTCTCATATCTCTTCTTGTTCTCCAACTCGTCGAGGCAGACGTGGTACGTATTTCTCATGGAAAATACACAACATATATCTATTTATTTGACCAAATATACTTCTTATATTTATCCTTTTTCCGAATATCCACTCAGGAAGTCTCAAACAAAAAGAATGGGCCTTACGGCCCTAAGATTGGTAATTATATTAGCTTATATGTGCACACATAAGTTTTATATTAAGACTAACGGTTATTTTTGTAGATTGTGGAACTGCGTGTATAGCACGGTGCAGGCTCTCAAGTAGACCGAACCTTTGCCACAGAGCGTGCGGGACTTGCTGCACCACGTGCAACTGTGTGCCACCAGGCACGTACGGAAACTACGACAAGTGCAAGTGCTACGCCGGCCTCACCACCCACGGTGGTCGCCGCAAGTGCCCTTAAGACTATTTCGTTTTGTTTGTCAGTAATTGTTGGCATTACGCCATATTATGTGTGGTTCTAATATATATATATATATATAACAATTTTAACTCTAATGTTTATTTTATTTAAAAACTATTTAATTAGATACAATTTTAAAACTAATATTATAAGTTATAAAAAAATGATATTGATATTGATAATCAATGTATTAAATTATGTTATGTTGTTTCACCATTTTGTTTATGGAATGTAGATTGGATCAAAAAAATTTTATATTAATAATCAAAATTAAAAATATTTGGATTTGAAATTAAACACTTATTGTATTTGGAATTAAAAAAAAATCTAACGGCAATAAAAGGAATATAAACAATCACAACCCATAAAACATCAAAAAAATATTAATAGCCTAGGGGTATTCAATCCGGTAAAACCAGACCATTTAAAACCAAACCAAACCAAAATAAAGAAAATAGCTAGGATTTAGTAGTACCGAATAAACCGAATGAATGTTATTATAAATAAACCGCAGTATATGAATATGGTTTAGTATATTAACCAATCCAACCGAATAAACCGAATAAGTCAATTAATTAAAATATATTAGTATACTTATATATACATTTTATAATAATTTGTATTTGGATCAATATTTCTAAGAATCAAAGAAACTGGCTATAATATTAGTTCTTAAATCAAAATAAAATATAAGATAAAACGTAATTATGTTATTATAGATAGATATTGTTAATACCAACTGTTAATATCCTTAATTAAATTTCCTAAATAGCTCTCAAGGAAAAAAAATCCAAAATAGCACTTTTTATTTTGAAAATTTTAATTTTTTTTTTTAATTTGAAACTCTATCGTCAAAACTCCACCCCTTAACTCTAGAATTAAGTCTAGATTAGTTAACCATAGGATGTAGATGTATTTTTACCCTTTAATAAAATTATTTTTGGTCATTTTCCTCTTTGAGTTCTATTTTTGTGAAATTAAATTAAAAATGGTCATCCTAGGAAATTTCTCTATATTATATCGGTAGAATAGGTTAATATTTATTAATTATCTTAAATATCATGATAAATATATATATATATATATAATAAAATAAATTTTTTAAATAATAATATTAATTAAACTAATGAATTAACCAAATTCACTTTTCAAATAATAATATAGATAAACATAGTTGTAAAAAAAAGAAAAAAATATCATCAAAACATATAACTCTATGTTTTATGGATATTTCTTTAAATTTTAAAAGATTAGTGAATAACCCTCGTTAGTTTTTTTTTTGTCATTGAAAAAATCAGAAGTGTTGCATCCAAAAGGATGTGATAATCTATTACAATAAAGTTGACAAGTCTCACTTCTCATGAAGCCACCTCAGCGAATGAGGTTCCAAAATGCGACACGTGTCATCTCATTATTTATCCATCTCATGTTTTTGCTTACGTTAATGGACCAAGTGTTCTATTTAGTAAGTTATTGGGCTTTTATAATGGACCAAGGGTTTCCACCTTTTAGACGTTAGAGATGAAGAGCAGAGCCACAAGATCATGACGCCTCAGAACAACTCCTCTGTAACGGCTGCAATTTCATTTATTTGCAACTTCAGTTCACCATTTAACTTTGAGTTGATTACACTCAGAGACATTTTTTCACTTTCTCTTACACTTATAGGCACTTCTTACATGTGATATACTTTGTTGTGGGCCAACAACATATTCTGGACAATTTTACCCTTAATAGAAACGACAATTGTGGACGGGTGATGCGTGGATGCGTGATTTATGGACGGAGTATACGTGGATGGGTGATGTATGGATGAGTGATGAATAATATACGGACATACGATGTTAATGTGTGGGCATATGATGTTAATGTGTTTTATAATCGATAACCCTCATCAAAAGAATTTTTTTTTATCCATACCTAAGTTCTATGTTTCGATACGACAAATTGTAGACTCAATCAAAGCCAGTACATATGTTTTTTATACAATTGCTTGTCACTGCCAAAAACTTTAAGGGAAACCAATAATATTTGGATTTTTTTTGAACACATTCAATAATATATGGATATAAAACAAAAGTTGTGGATAAGGTTTTGTATACGTGAAAATTTATCCATAACAGTGGAAACAAAAGTTGGATGGGATGTTATCACATGGGAAGTCTCCAAACGGTGCACATCAGTTCAAAATATGAGACCTTTAGTGAGTTAGAACCGAAACTCGATCATGGTGGGGTGTCGGCGTTGCCGGTGATGGTGGGAATAACGGTGGAAACATGGTTATGTGGGTTTCTCCTTCCCGGAAACTATGGCGAAGAACAAATTTTTAAAGGTATCAACCAACGGCGTTCGTGTTAAAAATGTCCACGTCCACAACTAATTTATAATTTTATTATTCACGCTTTGGTGTCCAAATCTACATTTAAATTTGTTAACATAAATATAATATATATATATATATATGAAAATGGATCTTAAAAGATAGATATTTTTTATATATAATTTATTGTGACAATTATTTTTGTTTAATATATTTTAGAATTTGAGATAAAAGTAAATGAAATCATAAAGTGAAATGAGAAAAACAATAAAGTAGAATAAGAAGAGGTGAGAAATTAGTGTGTTGCATAAGAAAGAAGGGATGTGTGTCTTTTTAGTTTAGGGTCATCTGAGTCATTTTCACAAGAGAAAGTGTGTCTCAAGTGTGAAGTGTCTTGTAATGTAATTAGAATGTGAGAAAGTGCCTCTAAGTGTAAAAAATTCTTTAAGTTTCTCAGTTACACCATTCAATCTACTCTTTCCACTACATCGTATTCAATATCCCTACTCTT
Organism: Brassica oleracea var. oleracea; assembly: GCF_000695525.1. Lineage (NCBI taxonomy): Eukaryota > Viridiplantae > Streptophyta > Magnoliopsida > Brassicales > Brassicaceae > Brassica > Brassica oleracea. Next base: position 51,536,869 of record NC_027749.1, read on the forward strand.
TCTCAATAGTTCCTGACGAAATTTGAATCTATAAATAAGGATGTATTCCTCCGTGAAACTCAATCCTCATGCTACTCTGAAACAGCCACTTTTAACCTTTTGTTATCCGACTTGAAAGCCAGTTGTTGTGCCAACACCGTTGAAGCCCGATATTTTGGGTTTACCTGCTCGTCATCAGAGAAGATAATTCTGATGAACAAATGAAATTTATGGTTTTTCAGAAACAGCCTAAGCTTATCCACGGCTCTGTGAACACACACATGCTTAACACCTTCAAACACATGTGAGGGTTCAATTTTCTCGATTAACAGGTTTGACATCACACAGATTAACAATAACTCTGTGACTCACCTCTTTCCATATGCTTCAGTGACTTACTGCTTTTGTGGAGATACTTTATCAGGAAGATCATTTTTGAAAGTTAAGATTCGATGTATTTATCGGTACAAAGACAGAGATTGGTGAAGTTTGAAGGGAAATTAAGAGAAGAAAAAAATCATTATAGAGAAAGGAAAACTTAGAAATACATTATTCTTACTATTTTCGAGCGAGAAGTATGGAAAAGAAAAGATGAAGAAGAAATATTTTCAGTCTTAATTTTGAAATTAGAGAGGAATTGAAGTTTTAGGAAAAAATGTTGAAAACCCAAAAAAATTGAGAGAGTCAGACGACAGAAGCAAGATGCTGGAAGAAAAGAAGAGTGGTGACATGTTCATACATGTGCACTCACGTGTCCTGTTTATCCACTCTATACTTTTCTTCTTTATTATTAGAGATAAATGCTAATAGTTGATCACAAAAAAAAGAAATGATAATAATAATTATTTATATTTCTACTTTTGTCTTTTTCTTCGTGACTTTTGGGTATCTATAGAAATATTTTCTACAGTAGTCTATTTATATTACTCTAACATTTCACCTCTTAAAATCAGATTTGATTTTAATAAAAATATCTATATACAATTAATAACATGTTTCTATAAATACATGAAGGTATGTGTTAAAACTAGAGTTTAAATATTGGTTCATGCTTGGATGCGTGGGTAAGAAAACCAAACTAACTGAATCAAAACCTATCCAAACCAAACCGAATCAAAGTCTATTATTAAATAGTTCGGTTTAAACTAAAGTCACTGTTAACTTTATTAACAATGTTTTTCTTAAATTTTCTATTTAATTAGTTAACTTTGTTCATTGTGTTCTAATAAACTTTTATGATTTTTAAGGTTTTTGTTTCAGATTTGTATTAGATTTAATTTGCATATTTTATTTTTAAGAGACATTATTAGCGATGTTTTTTAATTTTCTATTTATGATAGTTAACTTTGATTTGATTGTGTTCTTATAACTTTATGGGGTTTTAAAAAGATTGTTGTTTAGTTTTACATTGGATTTAGTTTACATAATTGACTTTTCATAGTAACCAACATGATGATTTCGTGACCATGCGTTATGTTTTAAAACATGATTTCTCGTAAAAGAACTAAACTAGGAGAACCCTATTGAACGGAACCGAAGCACAAATCAAGCCGAATATAAACCGAACGTAAAAACCAAACTAATTACGGTTTATTTAAGTTGAAAAAATTTTAGAACCAAATTAACCAGACTGGACCGAACCCAAAACGAATAGATAAAATAACCAAAGTGCCCACCCATACAGAGGAGAAATGAACAAACAAAGCGATTTTGTACCTGGAAAATGGACAACATTCAAGGTATTGACTTTGTGCTAGCCTCCAAAACGAAACCAGCTTATCTATGGAAATTGATCTTTTACCTACACACACACATACATATATATACTTGCAGGTTGTGTTCCAAAAATATTTAAAAAATCTCGCAGATTCCACAAAGACCGTTTATGAGAACTCATGCATCTTCTACTTATTCTTTTGAGGTTTTTATCGGTGAAAAAAAATGTATAGAATTAGTTGACAAATTTTAAGTGTTTACGCATAAAGATGGAGATGTTTTGTTTCTGAATTTTAAATTATGAAAATTCAGTAAAGCAAGAAGTAGTTTACAAAAAAAAAAGTAAAGCAAAAGAATTTCCATTGTCATTCTCTTCCACGAGTGATGGCCATGACCCATGAGATTAAGAAGTAATAATAAAATCCATGTTTTGTTCATTCATGAAGACAATCATACTCAATTGGTGCACCGAAATATTTTTAAAAATGTTATAAGATTTCACATATTTTTTTCTTCTTATTATTTGGCCAAATATACATATAAATACAATATTTTATAGTCTATATATATTTATCATCAATGAAATATTTCTGAAATGAAATTAATTTTAATTTTTTAAAATCAGAAAATTAGTTATATTAATATCTTTATATTTTAATATATTTTAAAATTACGTTTATTTATTAAAAAATCTGCCATTATTATGAGAAAAAAAATCAATTTATGTTATATGTTACTCTTACTTTAAATTTCATTTTTTGTTTAGTATAAAATGTCAACCCGTCAAACCACATAAAATGATGAAGTTGTGTTTTATTTAGTCATATACACATAACAAAATTGTATTAAAATACTTAAATGCGACACTATGAAAATGAATGTGTCATAAGATGAAAACTAAACCCTTTTTTTTGTTCATCTATGAGAGAACATGTAAACTAAGACCATCTCTATCCCTACTCCATAATTTACTCCAAAATAAAGTGAGAAATGAAATATGAACAAAAAAATAAAAAATTACTCCATAAACCTTTTACACAGAAACAATTATCAATTAGATAAAAATGAATCCGAGCAAATCCAAACAATACCAACAGATCAAACAAGTTCTTGTGCTTCAACAGTCGTCCAAATATATGGCACATAGTAACAAAACACAGCCCTGCAACCATTTAACCAAAAAATCATTACATTATTTGGTCAGCAGTTTATGCAAAATTAAATATATTTCTGAATACTAACGTACAATAATATATAAACTCATAGGGAAATGGCAAACAAACACTACTTCACACTTAATCACAGTAATAACAACTAAGAATATACAATTGAATAGGCACAACTTCAATAAACTCCATCAGTTGCATTTAAGTTTTTTGCCTTACAAAACTATAAAAAATAGCTACGGAAACAGCACAAATTATGCAACCGCCTTAGAAAAATATAATTGGTCGAACATCATTCCAAATTTTCTCTTCAGATCAACTTACTACCCACTAACTCAAAAACCATAAATCATTGTGTACATAAGTTAAAACCACCTAAGCACTACTCAAGTAACACAACATTGATGACCACCATTTCAGCACCACAAAATATGGGACCTAATTCTCAGTATAAACATTATCAACATCAACACATACCAAACACATGGTTGAACAATTATCATACATCCCGCGCGTAGCGCGGGCACACCACTAGTAAATGAAAAAAAAAGCCAAAAACAAAGTGGAAGCAAGTAGGCCCCAAAAGAAAAACCCAAACCGTTGGACGAGATAAGAAACATAGAGCAGACTTCCAAAACTCATAACCGAGCCTTATCCTGCTAATATTAATCAGCAACAAAGTAGCCTTAAGTTGCCTCCTGCAACAAAACAGCAGACAACCAATGGCAATGAGGCCCACCAAAAGCAACATATGATTGCAGACGTTGGTCCTTTGTAACACTGTCCGCTATTGCAGAGGCTGCAACGTTACAGTTATCAGAAACTAGACACAAACCGCTATATTTTATAATCTGTACACGTGTTTTACCTACAAAACTTTGATATATATTTTATATTTATAGGAAGGACTAACATCATCACTGCTAATTAAGTGACACAATGTAGCCATAGCTGCCAATAGCTGAAGATATATTGGTGTGAGGCAAGAGCTCTCCTTTATGAGCTAATGTCTTCTTTGTCACCAGATAAGTGAACTCTTTATCGCTCGTGAGCCAATGATCACAGGCAGTGTTGGCCGGGTAAATATTAGGACCAGAAGTCCAAAATAAAATTATGGCCAATAATAGATATGTTTTAAAAAAATAGAGATGAATAGTAAAAGAAGTGCTTCGAACTCGTGACCTTAGACATCATATTACTTGGTTAAACCACCATGCTATAAATTTTGAATAATGAAAGCCGAATAATATTTTTGGCCGGAATCTCAAGCTTCCAATGCTTGGTATTCTGATCACAGGATACGGAGGCCGAATCTCCCCATTCTAGAGTATTTTATTAATAATAAGATAATAGACATAGAGAGAGATGGTGGTTGGTCTATTCCTTAAGAGATAGACTCCTGGCGGCTTTCTTGGCGAGCATGTTAGAAATTCCAGCAAAGTACCTTCTCATTAATATAGAAACAACTATTGTTTTTTTTTAGACAAACAACTATTATAAACAATCAAAACATATTTTATCACGTATCATTTTTCCTCACCTAAAATTTTATAAAAGACAAAAATCATTAAC
>NC_027749.1:51541401-51615973 GCF_000695525.1 Brassica oleracea var. oleracea
AAGTCTTTTAGTAAAAAGTTAAAAACATGAATTATATAACTAAATATAAATCAAATAAAATTCTTAATTATGTAATGAAAAATAGAATATTGAATTAACCAAAATATAAAATATAATTAAAAAAGAAAAGACAATTTCTATATTTATATTTTATTATTATCTGAAATAGTATTTTAGTAAAAAGTTAAAAACATAAATTATATAATTAAATATTAATCAAATAAAATTGTTACTAAAATTATGAATATAGTGTACAAAGAACTTTTCAAAAGTTATGAAAATGTTTAAGCATGCATCGTGGACAAAACACCTAGTTTATATTATATATAATGAATTATTTAAGGTATCTATTTAAACGTGAGTCCGCGAAATATAGAGATTTTACTATTGAGCTAGGATGCAATGGGCCGAATCAAATCAATTTCGCCAAATGGATCTTCGGTTCTCTACTTTTTGTTCCTCGGTTAAGGTAAAACAATAGGGAATTTTAAAAGAAAATTTGTATCCTCTACACCCCAAATCTATCCTATTTAACTGCATACCCTATTTCCCCTTCTTTTTCCACCCCCCAATCATAAACATTTCCCTCCCTTATATGGTATTCCCCTTCTTTTAGGGTATTCACCTAATTTGCTCATTTTAAAATCTTTGCTCGGATCAGTGCATATTTTTACTCAGTTCGGTTAATAACTAAAAAAGTTATTTTTTTATATTTCTGATTTTTGACCATTTATCCTTGTTTTTTTATTTTTTATTTTTTATTTTTTTAGAGCATTGAGAGACCACTAGAGTTTCTTTTTAGTATTAATTTTTTCTTAAAACTAGTAAGAGCACTAACTTTTTCTCATGAATTGACATCTGCGAACCGTTTCCTAAAACCTGTAAGATTAGAATTTTTAGCCTTATTCAGATGTTGAGTTTCAGTCTCGGGCGTGGTTAGAATCTCTTAAAAGAAAAACTTGTTATTGATTCATTCCGGGTAAGCTAATAATTTTTCAAAGGATATGTTTTGTTGTTAATTGACAAACTAAAATTTGAAGTCCATTTCCAATTCATTTTGACAGTAGATGTTTTTAACAATAGACAAACTTAAGATAGAAACCATAAAGATATTCAGATTATAGTCAAAGCAAGCATGGTAGTTATTTTATTAGACATAGAGTGGTGGTGGTTACTGGTTGGTCCCCATTTCCTTAAGAGATAGACTCCTGGCGGCTTTCTTGGCGAGCATGAAAGCCCTAATTCTCTCCCTACTCTCCTTGTAAGCCGGTTCATGTGGCTTGATGGCAAGCTTAATTGGAGCACCCCTTTCCTTGAACTGCCTCTCAATCTCCACCGTAAGCTCAGGTTTGCCTCTCACAAAGTAATCGTGTGCGTATTCGCAGTGCTCAGACTCCTCAACTTTCCGGAAGAGCTACAAAACAAGGAACAATGGAAAATAAAGATCCAAAACATTAATAGTTAACCAGAAGGAGTAAGTTAAGTTACTTACATAGATGTTTGTAAGGCGGACAAAGAACGTTGGAGACGTGCTAAGCCCAAACTTGGGAAGAACATCGCTGCAAAACTTGTCCTGATTCCAGAAGATAAAACTCGATCCGTCTTGGCTCCACGACACGATCGAATCCGTTGAAGGATCATCCACCATCTCATACAACACGTCAGCAAAATAACGGCGGACACATCCTTTGTGAAAAGCTTCCATGGCCGGATAACGGTAGTACTCTTTAACCTTCCTAGCCATCGGAATCACTAGAAACAAAAATAAAAAAAAAACAAATCAGATTCCGAAACACTTGATTGAAGCAGACTATAAATCGTAAAGATCTAAGATCTCACCTTTCGGTGATGATGATGATGATCCCCTTGCGCTAACCTTTTCAGCCATCGGAAACCCTAAAAAAAAAAAAAAAAATCAAAAATCACACAAACCGAATTAGATTGTTATTATTCATCCAATACTCTTAAAATTTGATTTGAAGCAAAGCAGGATATCAATCGCGAAGATCTAAGATCTCACCTCGCGGTGGTGGTGATGATGCTTTCCTTGCGTTAACCTATCTATCACCACCACGGAGACGCTTCATTTATATTGGGATTTTACTGTTGGGCTAGGATTCCGTGGGCCGGATCAAAATCTATCGCCCAATGGGTCTTCCCTGCTTTTGTTCTACGGTTAACGTTAACCATTTCTATTTGGTCCGGTTCATGTATTTTTAGCTCAATTCTATCCACAGATTTTTTTAGCATTTCGAGAATTAGTTGCCATAAATAAATTGTTATTTGTTATATTCTTTAGATTATATGGCAAGTGATGTTAAATGTTTTTAGACTTACCTTAAATTTTAGATCTAATTTAAATAAATAAAAATTAAAAACAATTGACTAATCAAATTATAATAATTTTTTGAAACTTCACCTATGAGCAATTCGTCACCAGAAATCACTAAAGTGACTTCTCATTTAATATATAGGGGGATACGTCTAATTTCTAGATGTGAATAATGAATAAACAATGTTTTATCGTTTGAAAATTTATAAGAAAATTATTAACTTACTAGTACTTTTTAATTAAGTACTTGCTAAGTTTAGTGATGGTAATTATTCTTTGGTTCCTCGATTTCTTAATAATGTCATAATGCACGTGGTGTTCCTCGATTCGGTTCAGTTTATTGCAAGTAATCCGTTGAAGAACTAGTATTAGACTTCGTTTGGATAAAAACACTTTATTTTATCTGGATGTATCTTAATCACTCAAAATTAGACCACTAATTTGATATCATGTGTGACTGCAATCTCTCACAACTTTAATTACTTTAACGTAAGCCAATTATTCTATGCCTTAATTAAAAAAAATGATTTTACCCGGGGTTTAATATATCTTATTATATTACTCAACCAAAATTCTAAGATATATTAGCTAACTAACTATGGCGTATTTTATTGTTGGTGATCCTAGAACAACACTATAATATCCCGAGTTGTGATATATGGAAAGATTTATGAGAATTGATATGGCTACCTATGTCACCAAAGTTGATTTACTTTTTCCGTCACATATCCGTTTAGAACTCTATAGTTAAGCGTGCTTGAGCTTGAGTAGTGGAATGATGGGTGACCTATCGAGAAGTGATTCGCGATACCGTTTGAGTGAGGCCAAAATACAGAGAAATACCATGTGGTAATTGCAAGGTCAGCAAACAAGACTCTCCGATCTTGGAAAAATCAACAGATCGACCGCTGGAACGGGATGGGCCCACGGGCCGAGTGAACGGGCGTGGGTGGCCCATTAGCAGTGGGCGGTCGGGGCGTTACAAGTAGTATTAGAGCCAGGTTAGCCATCTCAGTTTTGACCCGATAGGCGTCTTGAGACATGTCGTGATGCGCAACGAGGACGTTGAGTTCTTTGAAAGGAGGTGAATTGTAACATCCCGAATTGTAATATATGGAAATGCTCGAGAGAATTGATTTGGCTACCTATGTCACCAAAGTTGACTTACCTTTTTCGTCACACATCCGTTTAAAACTGATGTTAAGAGTTTTCAAAGAATTGATTTGGCTACTTATGTCACCAAAGTTGACTTACCTTTTCCGTAACACATCCGTTTAAAACTCTAGAGTTAAGCGTGCTTGAGCTGGAGTAGTGGAAGGATGGGTTGTTGTGGTCACCCAAGCTGAGGTTCCCCAAGTCCGCAAAAGCCCTACGACCAGGTCAGGCTCACGGGTCTTAAGAGATGGTTTCACCAAGGCTGTCCAAGAGATGATAGATCAAGGTCTCAAACAGTTGCTGATCCAAGAGATGCCCGAATTAAAGATTGAAGATCCGACCAGGCCATTAGAGGTCCAAGATCAGTCCGGTCTTATTCAATTCTCTTCCATCGTCCATAACCAAACCGGCCTAACCATCTCTACATTTGATCTCGGTCCGAACAAGTCCAATTGCTCCTGGTATAGAGACTTAGCCGCCTATTCCAGATAAGGTAAGCAGGTAAGAATTCATTTATGATTTCTAACCGGTTTATTGTTTTTGATTTGTGACTGGTTTTTATTTTAATTTCGGTTGAATAAACTCATGGGCAAATTGTCAGCCTTTCTTATTTATTTGAGTCCAATAATTCAGGGCCTTTGTTTAGCCTTTGCTTAGAGTTCAAGAGAGAGTCGGCCCCTTCATGTTTAGGCCTTATTGCTTTAGAGTCCAAGAAGAGTCCATGTTGTCTTTGTTTCAAGTCCCCTAGAAGGGCATAGTTGCGGGTATTTAATCCCCACCATAAACAGTCTTGTATTTTTTTAGCTTATAAAATATATGAGTCACTATGCCCCCCTAGAGCAAAAAAAACCCTAAGTCTTCTAGTTGTGAGAAACGGCCAGGAGCAGTCTCGCATCTTATCAAGCTTTCCTCCATCCAGCTTGCGGTGATTCTTCATTCCACTTTCATCCACCGATTCTGCTTGAAAGAGACACACGTCCAGTAAGTTGGATTCTATCTTTACTTCATCCTCCATCCACTGTTTTTGTTGAGAGAGACACACTTCCAGCAACAAGGATCCATCCGCCATCTTCTATCCTTGCTAAGTTTAGTGATGGTAATTATTCTTTGGTTACTCGATTTCTTAATAATGTCATAATGCACGTGGTGTTCCTCGGTTTGGTTCGGTTTATTGCAAGTAATCCATTGAAGAACCGTACTAGAAGAAATATCATAGTATTAGACTTCGTTTGGATAAAAACTTTATTTTATCTGGATATATCTGAGTCACTCAAAATTAGACCACTAATTTGGTATTATGTGTGAATGCAGTCTCTCACAACTTTAATTAGTTTAACGTAAGCCAATTATTCTATGCTTTAATTAAAAAACAATTTTACCGGAGGTTTAATATATCTTACTAGGTAGAGATTCGTACTTTACGCGGAATAAAATTAATATTGTATTATTAAAATAACATAATTTTCATTAAATATAATTTATAAATTAATAGTATTATACAAATGTAAATATTTACAATAAATTACATTGATTAATGTGTACCAATAAATTACGTCGGTTGACCAAGTTGGTATAAAACCATATTGAGTTTTGGATTTTTTAACCTATATTACATGATCCAAACTTTTATAATTTGGGTTATGATTTAAAAGTTCATACTCTAATTATATTTTGTTGCGTAGGTAAATTAAAAGCCTACATATTATAAATAATTAATTACACAACACATGTTCTCTAGAGAAGTACAATTTTTATCTATCATTAAAAATTATATTAGGTTCAATTCATCAATTACATCTATTTGATTATTTACATTAATCTATTAAATATATAGCATTCTATAAAATCTTACTAAGTATAAGAATCTTCTCTATTAAAAGAGAAGTGCAATCTTTGTCTACCATGAAAAATCATATTAGATTCATTTCATCAATTATATATTTTTTTGACAACACATCAATTACATTGATTATTTACATTAACATATTAAATATATAACATTATCGAAAAAATTTCATGGTGGAGATCTGCGCCTTGCGCAAAGTGAACTAATTTATAATTTATATTGGCTAAGATTATATACTTTTTTGGGAAATTTTCATGTTTACAATTTTTTGGTACCACTGTTCACATTTACCACCACTAAAGAGATATTTTTAAAAATACCTTCATCTGTAAGTGGCAAAAGAGTCTTATACTCTTGTTCTCTATATATTACAAATAATTATTTAAATAAATAAAAATATTGTTTTATGTTTTCGAATTATACTTTTTCAAATTCAAACTTTTTGTATATTTTTTAATTCTTTTTATTTGAATTTTTTTCTCTTTCAAAATTTCTCTTTGAAAATCGATAATTATTTTGAAACTATTTTAAAAAAATTATATTTTTAAGTATTTATTTATATATTTATTGGAATCCTAAATTCCACATTCCAAAATTCATGTTCCACCCCTTAACTCTAAACCCTAAGTTTAGATTAGTTAACTCTAGGATTATAAATATCTTTTACCATTCATTAAAAGTAAGGATAAAAGTAGTTAGTGTAAACATGAAAAGTGATAATATGAATGTGATACTTTTGGCAATTTCCCTACTTTTTTACTCTATTAAAGCACTCCAACCCTATGCTATTTTTGCATCTATATACATTCTATAATGGAGTAAAATCTACTCCAATCTGCCTCTATTTTTTCTCCTAAATTAGATATTGCTATTTTTTTCCTATATATTTAAAGGTAAAAATAGCATTCATCTATAATAGAGGCAAAAAATTTTGTTTACACATTAGTCCTTTAGCTTTTTAGAATTATAACTAAAATATATGTCTATGGAGAAATACAATTTTTTTTTTACATATAACAACCCAGTTTTTTTGGTTTACGTAATAATTCTTAAAATTTTCACAATTATAAATAACATAAATAAGCAATATTTTTATTTTATTTATAAAGAAAACTTTTTTTTAACAAATTATATTTAGTTTTATATGTAGCTAAAATGAAAATGAAAATTTAATTATTAAAAGTTTCACATAGATTTTTCATACTGATAGCATATTTAAATTTAACCTAAATATTAATTAATACAACATGCTCCAACAACTTTGATAAAAACTCATTTATCATTTTGGAATGCATTAATTAATCATTTATTGAAAAAATATAGTAATATTGAGCGTTAGATAATGTCTATTTTAATTTATTATATTTGTATTATGTCTTTTTCTAGTAAAATGGTTAGTTTAAATAATATTGCAAATTTCTGAAAAAATCAAAAATTACAATGAATGGACCAATTTTCAACAATTATAAATAAAAGTATTAATTGTAAAATAGAAAAATAATATTGTAAGAATATTCATATTAATAGGAAATATAGAGAAACACATTTGCTAATTCAGTCTAAGTGGGGACATTGGTGTTGTATTTTAATGGATTTGAAAATCCGAACTAAATCTAGTGTTATTGGTTCTATGAATTTCAAATATATATTAAAATCATGTGTTATTGGTTTAATGATTTATAAATTCTATATCAAATCAAGTGTTATTCAATAGTATGGATTTAGTAATAAATTTGATTTTATAATAGATTTGAATGGATTTGTTTGTATTTTTTTGTTAAAAGTACAAAGAATCAAATCCGAGGGAAAACTTCCGGATTTGGAAATAGTAATCCGAAAAATTAAATATCTGTATATGTTACTTAGATTTATAAATACTACATGGATTTCAAAATCAATCAAACTATATAAACCAATAACACTACATAAATTGATGCTACGGTTCTTAATTTGGAAAGTATAATATTATTATTACCTAATATGGGAAATAATAATTCATTTCAAAGTTGACCAATAATTAATGATACTTTATCATTGTAAGATGTTAATAAAATTGTTCAAATTTTCCACATATTAGCAACATAATAAATAACGGTTACCATCTTGCTGATACACTAAAATTATGTCTTTCCTACTTCAAGCAAACAATGTAGATTTAATATTTGAGATTCAATTCCAGAGGACTAGTTCACACTTTATTTATATGGGATAAATATCAATCTAAAACAATATGAGGGTTTTAAAATCAGTTAATCGTAACAAGCAAGTAATAGGTTTTATTTAGGGTTTTCAGATGATTAAGAGAGCTAGGTTCAAGGTGATTCATTGGGATACTTAGAATCATGAGCCACACAATTATTCATGAAGACAATACGAGCCAATCTAGAACTTGAACAACAAAATTAAATAAACTCACTGACGTGGTGTCTACTAATTTATCAAGCAATCCTAATGCCTAAACTGTCGTTTGGATTAGAGAATGATGACAAGCATTAAGCTAAGATTCAATTGGTTCACGATTTGCCTTAACATCAGCTTTCGTTGGGTAAGGACAAAAGTCTATATATGCTTTTTCTACCAACCTAAAACACTTTTGATGATTAGATTAAACCTATAATCAGATGCTAAATGGCTAGTTTAACACAAGCAATAAATATAGCAATAGATAGGGATATCAAGGAATAACAATCCTATATGTGTCTAGCTCATTGATCCATGATCCCTAGCCCCCTAAACCTAACAAGCGACTACTCAGCCATGAACAGAGAAATCACAAAGACAATAGATGAAGAAAACATGCTGAATCAATAAAAAATTAGATAGGGTTCATGATTCTTCTCAAGAGTGTAGAGATCTTTCTCCCTTTACAAAGTAGCAAATCCCAACAATGGAACTCTAGAGTCTGGTTTTTCTCAAGAAAAATAACGTAGAATCATTAAGAGAAAAAGGAAAAAGAAGATATATGGAAGCCACATGTGGCTGGGAGAGAAAATAGGTAGATTAGGGAAAATCCTGAAATAACTTGTAGTTTCTTTAAAAGTCTTTGTCGCTGGAATAGGCACTCCGGTTGGTCCGCTAGATCGGGAACAGCCAATCGAACTGCTCTGCGTGAAAAACTCCAAATTGCACTATTTTGTCCTTTTTGCTCCAAGTGGCCTTTCTTCCTTCGTACAACTCCAGACCTGTAATGACTCGAAAAAGACTAAGACTCGATAAAGACTTGAAAACCAATTAGAAAACATATATATAAGATGTCAAAAACACCATATATCACTTGCTAAGTACTAACATATTCATAATTTATTAGAAATTTTCTAATTGACAGATTTATGGACTCTGATATATATGGTCCATACACTTGAAAATCACATTTTAGTACGGTCCGTTATGTCAACTGTGATAAACCAAACTTCAATTCCAATCGATTAGGTATATGAGACGAACAATACTGTTAAAAAAATAGTTCATGTAACAAAAATTATGAGGATTATGAGTGATGAATTCCATATATTAAAAATATGGAGTCATGTGTAAACGATCATGTTGGTGTCATGCACAACTTCGATCACAAAACATTCACCTTAAAGCACTATATCATCTATATAATTTATATGGTTTCTTTGCATTTAAAACCATATAACAAAAGACAAAGCGTTAGATATTAGAGCACATCTATATATTAAAGCTTTATCAAAACAATGAAAAGACCTTCAATTAGACCAATGAAACAATGAACCTTGCTGTTTAGTTTTTTTTTTTTTTTGATGAAATTTTGAATTTATTGATCATCAACTAAAAGGATTTACAAAGAATAAAACCTAAAAAGAATAAAGGTTCTTATATCTATCTGTAGGAATAAAAGAAAAAATGTGGGAGTAGCCCCATAATCCAAGCTCCATGTTCCAGATTCAGTCAAACACCTCAAACCATCTCCGAAAAAAGTCCTTCCAGTCTATGCTCTCCCTTATAACCCAAAGAAGAGATCCTATTTTTGACTGTCTTATTTATTGTACTGATCAACAGCTCAGTCCCCTTCGGTCTTTGTTGATGTCTCCTTAGATTGCGTTCACGCCAGATATGATAAACCACTACTTGAAAGAGCAAACAGATGAGCACCTGATCCTTAAGAGTGGTTGCTCCATTTCGATTATACCTGAGCATATCAGACCAGTCGGGGTTGATTCTCCGCCCAACAAGCTTACTGGCAACTCTATCCCATATGGTTTATGAGTAAGGACATGCGAAAAACAGGTGATCACGCGTCTCATCCCTCTCTCCACAAAAGCACAACCTTGCTGCACTCCCCATTGTCTCATTCTGTCTCCCGTAGAGAGTCTATTCTGAATCGTAAGCCACACAATAAATGCAAACCGAGGAACACCTTGTTTGAACCACACATTACTAGTTCACTTCTTCTTTCTTACGTCGAATCTGCTCCCATGTTCTTGAAGCTGAGTAAGTGTCCTTGTAAACCTCCGTTTCATGCCTCCATGGAAACCTATCCTCTCCCAAGCTTTGATCAGGCACCGGTTCAGCTTGTATTTTAGCATGTAAGTCTTGGAAATGCCGGCTTCTCTGCCCCATCACTCTCCATTGGCCTAGAGCCACAGCATCACATACTCCAAGATACCTTGTGCCAATTGCTCCTGTTATCTCAATAAGTTTAGTTCATTTTTAATATAGCTTTCATTCTTAATCATATGTATATATTAGATCGATTCTTGCTTGTTGATCATGTTTAGGATATTCGGAACAATGAACCTTGCTGTTTAATTAGTTATGTAAGCAAATTACTTTAAAATTATAAAGAAGAAGATTGTTTATGATTGTTCAAGTAATATATGCATTGAGATTATTAAGAATCCGCATTGTTCTAACATATGGAGATTTGAGAACACGTTATGCTAAATGAGAGAATGTGTTATATGACATATAAGAAACGATGAAGAATAGGAACATCAGGTATTTTTTTAAAAAAAATTTCATTAATCTAAATATATTATATGTTTACTAATGGCACATATTATAATTATTCTAGTGGATGTTTGTCTTTTTAAAAACTTAACTGAGGAGGCTTGTGGTAATGTCACCTAAGCTAAAATGGCATCCCTGTAAATAACTTATACATTAAAGGTTTATTTTTCAAATTGTTTCTCTAATAATAAGAAATGGATTATATTACTGAACCAAAATTCTAAGATATATTAGCTAATTAACCATGGCGTACTTTTTGTTGGTAATCCTAGAACAACAATGTAACATCCCGAGTTATGATATATGGAAAGACTTAAGAGAATTGATTTGACTATGTTACCAAAATTGATTTACCTTTTCCGTCACATATCCTTTTAGAACTTAAGTGTGCTTGAGCTGAAATAGTGGAATGATGGATGACCTATCGAGAAGTGATTCACGGTACCGTTTGAGTGAGACCAAAATACCGGAAAATATCATGTGGTGATTGCAATGTCAGTAAACAAGACTCTAGCTCGGACCTTAGAAAAAATAACAGACCGACCGTTGGAATGGGATGGGCCCACGGGACGAGTGAACGGGCGTGGGTGGCCCATTAGCCGTGGGCAGTCGGGGCGTAACAAGTAGTATTAGAGCCACGTTAGCCATCACAGTTCTGATCCGGGAGGCGTCTTGAGACCTGTCGTAGGGTGCAATAAGAACGTTATGTTCTTTGAGAGGGGGTGAATTGTAACATCCCGAGTTGTGATATATGAAAATGTTTAAGAGAATTGATTTGACTACCTATATCACCAAAGTTGATTTACCTTTTCCGTCACACATCTGCTTAAAATTTTAAAAAGAAAACTAATCCTAGATCTACATAATCTAATCTATATTACCATACAAACAATTAAACATTTTAAGATAGAAGAATTAATATAACTAGAACCTTTCCCGGGCTACGCCCGGGTTATTTCCAAAATATAAATTAATATATTATTTTATGTGAGTACGTACACATGTATAACATTACTGCATTGTAAAAAAAATATGATTTTTAAAACTATTTAAAACTAAACTTTATTATTTTTAATATCTAAAATATATGTCAAATATAAATAACCAAAAAATAATAATTAAGTCTTATTTATAATCTGATTTCTCATCTTTATCTATGTGAGTTGTCACTATAAGAAACTGTTTGATTCATAAAGTATTTAAATTGTTTCTGGTTTTAGGATCAGTACTGAGTTTCCATTTTTCTTTGTGGTTTTATAAGTTATATTTTTTTATCTGACTTTTCATTATACTCTCTTTGTTTTATATTAATATTTTTTTTAACTTAAAAGAATATGTCATTATAAGAGTCGTTTTATATTTTAAATGTAGATGTTTATCATTTTTCAGTTTATTCATGTTCTCTTTCTTTATTAATTATAAAATACAAACAAAATAATATCTTAATTAGGGATATAATTAACATAAAATTAGTTATTTTTTAATATGTGTGAGATAATCTTAAACGCATATAAAATGAAACAGATGGATGGAGTATGATTTTAGATAATCTATATGGATGTAATGCTCAACATCCGACAAATATATTAATTGTGGAAAGAAAACCAGCTGTATTAATACAACGATAAAAGATATAACTATCATTATAATTATGTAATTACTTTTGTTTCATGGGGCGAAACCAGATAAAAAAAATCAAGATCATAATAATGTTCTACATCAATTATTTTTTATCTACAGAGAGAACTCAAAGACATTTGTTTTAAAAAAAAAATTTTAGTAACTGAATGGAGGGGCATTTGTGATATCAGTGGATGGAGAACACTTATGTATTTTTTAATTTTTTATTTTAAAATTAGTAGGTGAAATTTTGTGTTTGAATTTTCTTTTATTTTGTAAACATATTGATAATTATACTTATACCAGTTTTACTGAATATTTGTATAATTGTTTACGTTTTTCTGCTGTAAACTAATAATATGACTTTATAGTTTTTGATTTTTTCAGTAAAAAGCTTTTGTTTTGATAAATTAGTTTTACAATATATGAAACCAAAAATGAGTGACACGACTAACGCCACAAAGATGATAATGTAATTTTTATGTTATTTTCTTCTTATGTGTCGCGTCGTTGATGTACTACTAATGTTTTTTTGTATTCAACTTTAAAATAAAAATTCTTAACATTTTGAATAATTTTATGAAGTTCTTGAAAATGAATTTGTTAATAATGTTGAACCGAGTATAAATTTTCATATGTTTTTTGCATTATTTATCAAAAAACAATATCGTACATGGTTAATTGAATATTTTTCTGATATTTATATATTTAAGGATTGTTCATTTGTTGTTCAATATATTTGTTTGAAAGAAACTGTTTGTTTATCCCGTATAAACAATATAATAGTTGTTAATTTAGGATAAATCAAATGTAACTATATAATTTAAGTGAGAAACTAGATTTTGACCCGCGTTTAAAAGCGCGGATTTTTTTGGATTATAAAAAAGTTTTATATGAATTAATGTTTTGAGATTGTTATACATTATTATTTCAGATTTTATCTGTACATTTTTATCTAACTTTTTCAAACGATTCGACAGTTTGTCGGACCTGAAAAACTAAATCTGAAACCAACCCGAAAATATATACAGATTTAGTTCGGGTCTCAGTCATGGGCAAAGTACATATTCTATATCTTTTTGGACCGCGAATCTCTGTTCCAGTTTGGGTCATATCCCATACTCGATTGGGTACCCAAAGTACCTGGAATGATTTGTGTATATTAAGTATGTTTGGGTATTTCATATATGTTTTCGGCATTACAGATATTTTTAAGTTTCTGGTTCGGGTTTTCGGTTATAGTTTGAGGTTATAGGTAAAATTTCAATTTTAGAAAAATATATTTTGAAATATGTTACTATTTATTTATATTTATTAACATATATGTATAACCATATAATGTTAAAAGTAAATTATGTTGCCAAACGTTTGAACTATGTAAGTGTAAAAAGATTATGTTCTAGGCTTAAAAACCAATTGACCCAAATTAATTCTAATCTATAATAGGTGAAATATAAAAAAAACAAAGATAAATTAGTTCGTGCACAAAAAACAGAAGATAAATTAGCTCAATTCAAATATATACTAACCACTCATCATGAGCCTTGCAGAGAAGCCCCTTCAGCAGTTATCTTTCTCACCAACCTTCTAAGAGCCAAAGTGAGTGTTAATGGCGCCATCCAGAGCTTCCTTCGGTGACACTCCACAACCTTTCTGAAATTTGTTACAAACGAACAAACCATTAAGCACTCAATACAAACTCACGTTAATAGGAGCAAGGTTCTTCTAGAAAATTGAGTAGTTCACATGACCTGCAACAATAGATATATAAACATACGAGTTTCATTCTCTTGCACAAAAAAAAACAAAATATTTGCTTCCCCATCGTGTCTAGGAAAACCATTAAGGATAGTTCAAACCAAAACTTTAGTTAGACTAAATTTTGTTTACCGTCAATTAAATAAATCTGGTCCTGAGCTCAAGACCCAGCAGCCTTAAATACCTCTTAAGCAAACTTCTGTTGCTGATCAAACTTTGAATCCACTCTGAGAGAGGTTTCATCTAACGATCAGTCTCTATATACTAATAATCAAAACCAGATTTATCTATTAAGGCGACTACATTAACAACTAAAGTTCTTTAGCTCAACTCGATTCATCAAACGGCCGTAAATTTTTTATATATCTGCTATCCAACCAATCACAAATCAACCGACCAAACAAAAATGATCCGAGAATGAAACAAAGGAAACGTTAAAACAACTTTAAAGACCTCCGCCATTGAACCTGATGTCCCTCTGCAAATTGACGTCGTACGTCTGGTCACTAATTTAGAATTTGCATATGTCACCACTAATCGACAGCTCCAACGCGTTGTAATCATAGGGAAGATTAAGAAGTGCTAAGTAAGGTCTGGATTCTTCGGACACCCAGAAGCCTCGACTCGATGACGTCTCCGTCGGCTAGGGTTTTTCTACTCGCTACCGAACGAAGATGATGAGATATGCAAACAAAGTGATGGCCTAGAATAATAATCGAAATGCATTTAATTTCTTATTAGTTACACCTATTCAGCCAATAGTATTTTAGATAAACAGAATTATTTATAAAACTAATGCCTTTGTAACTAATATTAAGCTGACAATTATATTGAAATTCTAAAATGACATTTTTCTTAAATAAAAAAAAGTTAAATATATATCTTATACAATAAAGCTGCCTTGTCTCTCTCCTCCTGCGTCCACGTCATCAGGTAGGGGAGGGCAAATCTCGACACGTGTCGACACCTGAGTGGTTCCGTGTTTTTTCTCCTGCTTTTGTTACTAGCTTTGTTGAATACGAGAGTCTGATGTGGGCTTTATGGTATTTGCGCATGGGGCCCAAAGTGGAGCCCCGTATTCTGAACGCTGTCTCGACTCGCGATTTCATTAGGGTTTTCCCCTTTTTCTTCTCGCGGCGTGAGCTTACCGACGAAGCAAGAGTGAGGCTCAGATCGCCGTTCCGATATACATAACGCCTCAGATCTCCATAAATGCGTTCTTAACTTCGTTCTCCACGTTATTCCTCCACTTATTTCATTTGAAGCCATCAGTGAACCTCTTCGTCTATCCCTGTAACCGATTTCAGCTCTAGCTATAAATACAGTACTCATCATTCTTGCGATGCACAGTTTTTCCAAAGCGAATCTCAGAAGCGAAGCGAAGCGAAATTTCGAAGCAAACACTTTCCTATCAACCGATCTCGATGGCAAATTCGTACACGCTTCTTCAGAACTTGAGAGCCGGCCGATGCTCAAACACTGCGGAGGTTCGCCTGCTGAGATTCTGGGAGGCCAAGAATATCAACAAGGGCGGAGAGCTTATTAGCGTTGACATGTTGCTTATCGATGAGAACGTAAGCACCACCGTCTTTCACTGATTCCTCTGATTCCTCTCAATGTAGCATCTTTATTAATATCTTGTCTTGATCTGTCTATTAATATGCTGTCTTTATCTGTCGATTAATATCTTGTCTTGATCGGTCTTTTAGTCAACGGTGGTCCACGGTTCAATCCCTGCGTCTCGCCAGCGTCGGTTCAAAAATCGCCTCAGCGAAGGCTCTGTCTACACTCTTAGCGGATTTGATGTCACGCGTAGCAGTCCCAAGTACCGGTTGTCTGATGCGCCTGTCTCTGTCCGTTTCAATGCTGAGACTGATTTTGGGAAGCTACCAGCAACTGATAGGATCATACCGACCGAACACTTCCGTTTCCGACAGTACGACCAGATAATTGAGCTAGTAAACACTGGCAATCAGCTTCCTGGTATGACTTTGTATATTTCTGCTTTTATTATTGAGATGTCTGCTGTATATTTTAATCGTTGATAATTGAACTGTATGAGCAGTTGTGTTTATTTGTATTACAGACGTAATAGGGGAGCTTTGTGCAATTAGGAGCACAATAACCGATCGTATCCCGGGGGCTCAGCGCGTAATGCTAACCTTGCGACTTGAAAGGTATCGTCTTAAAACATAAAGCAAAGTTTTTCTAAGCAAAGAAACACGTAACTGCATGTGTTTGCTTATTGAATTTGCCTTTGAATATAGTCAACAAATTCGTTCATTTTCTTATAGTATTAGCACTTTCTGCATGTGTTGTCCATGTCATGACAGCTGCAATTATGTTGTGATGAATAAAGATTTGCAGAGTAATTTATAAACATCTAGACAGATTTGTGAATCAAAATATAAAAGTTTCACCAACTTTATGATACGTTCACCAACATATCTATAAAAGTCTCTGATTCATTATGAGCAGGGGTGCAACTGTGTGTGTAAGTATGTTTGACTATTTGACCCTAGCATTCCATAATAAGCTCGATGGATACGGAAAAGAGCCAAGAATTGTTATTGTCACGGGTATCAACCCGAAGATGGTTTCCGGTAAGAGTGATTGCATGTGGTCGTTATGTGGTCAACTTAGCTTGCTATGGATAACATTAGCTTATGTTTATTTCGTTGTGTTTTGGCAGGGAAGTTGTATCTGAATGGCACTTCTGCCACACGTATTTATTTTGACTCTGAGACTGCTGTAGGGAAAGTCGAGTTTGACAGGCAAGCCATCTTACTATTAGTAGATATTGGTATAGTGAATAATTGGGTTCTGAAAATTTGTCATGTTATTCTCCTTTCAGATTGCCAGGTGTTGATCCAGACCAATCAGGGTCTTCATCAAAAGTAGTTCACGCACAAAAGATTGAACCCATGACCGTTTCTGAGCTGAACCAGTTTGTCCTCACTGCTGATCCCCAGGTAATTTTCCATATGTTCAGAATTATAAACCTTCCAATAAATCACTGATGATTTTGTGTGTTCTGTTTTACTTGATAGATCATCGAGTTCCTCTGTACGGCGAAGGTGACTGAGATACAGCTCGATGAGGGTAGGAGTTATATTGGGTGCTCGGTGTGCTCGAAGAAACTAACCCGTGAGGAGACTTCGTTTGCTTGCGTCCCATGTAATGAGACCAATGCTGTGGCTAAACTCAGGTATGATTTGTGAATTTTGATCTGATGTGTTTTAACAGTCCTTATTATTTTATGATGGTGCTACGATGCAATTGTTTGATTCTTGTCTCTGAATTGTGTATAAGATGTTTCTTTTACCGTCTTCTACACAACCTTTTTCTCTTATATCTTCCGGTTGGCTATAGTTGATCAACCACATCTACTTTGATTAGCTTTTGGAATCATTATAGAGTCATTGCGAGTCTTCTTAAATTAAAATGTTTTCATGACCCTTCTCTCAGGTACCGTGTGATACTCTCCGTTTCAGATGCCACTGGCGCAGCAGCATTCCTTGGTTTCGATACAGAGATGTCCAAACTCACACACGTCCTTGCTTCTGAGGCTGCACAGATTGTGGTATGCAATGTGATAGATTTCTGTATCAGACAAACGATGATTTGGTCTAATGTTATCCGTGTGTTCAGGGGATAGGAACTAATGCTCAGGTGGACGTTGTGCTGCCTCGCCCACTCGCTGATCTCGTGGGAAGAACCTACACTTTCCAGCTCAAGCTCAAGGATTTCAACTTTACACCTAATCACCAGACTTTTACCATCTCTCGCATTTTTCCTCAGCGTGAGCTTGCGCCGAATCCCACGTTTGCTGTAAGCGTCCTTACCTTCTCTGTATTAGGAATCACTGGTTTTCCGACTATATTAACACAAATTCCGTTATGCTGTTAGGAGGAAGACGTTGAGGTCATCGAACCTGCAATCCCTCAGTCAGCGGCCGAAAGATTAGGTGACAAAGATGCTACCACGTCCAACGTTGCAGAGCAATCAACCGTGGCAACAGATGCAGAGGGGACGGAGCAGGCAGCCCGTAAGAAAGCAAGAGTGGAATGATTTGTAGCATGTATCACTAACAACCACGACGAGCCTTTGTCATTTTCTGTTTCCTGCATCTTTTAGTTCGTTTATGTTGGTTTTTTTTTTTTGAATTTAAAAACTATGAGTCGTGGTTGTTATTCCTTTTATATAAGCAACTTTATTTCTTTCATGCAACGTTTCAACATGCGAAAATTCTTCTTATATAAGCAACTTTATTTCTTTCATGCAACGTTCCAACATGCGATCTGTAGAGATGCTTATTACAATAATGTGAATATCACAATTATTAGTTCCCAATACTTAATTATTATAAAATCAATTAAAAAAAGAAGGTTACGTTCCCAATCTCTTGCGTTTCACGCAATTACAAAGGTTTTTTTTTTTTCCTTTAACCTGGCTTTCAAGCTATTACAAATGTTTGTACGTTAAAGTAAATGAAAGCAGGACCTAAGAGTTGCAGGGGACAGAGCATATTTGGATTAGTACACACAGATCAACTTCACTGAAAATATACAAAACAACACACAATAACAATGAAGATAAGTTGTTCTCTCTAATTCATTCACTTCACATACAAGATTTCGCAAACCAACAGATTTCTATAGTGAACATTCGTGAAAGTGTGTAATGCAAGGAACCAGACATTAAGCTATTTATAACATGATAAATTTAAGAAACCAGTAACAGCTGTATGGTGACCGAACGTTTTACAGAAAAAATTAAAAAACCCCTTCCACGCTCGATACAAAACACTTATCTTACATCAGCCGTTACGAACAGACCTCATCATTTTCCCCTGCGTCTTTGTAGCAAACTCTGCAGATTGCTAACGCGACCATCTAGCTTGCACGAAGTCATGGTTAAGACACCAGTATCAGATTCAGACAAAGCACATGTGCTATCCACATCAGCATCATCATCGGCAACTAAACGAAGCCGGAAAAAAAAGGGGGTAAGTTTTTCCCACAATCAAAATTCATCCATCTTTATATTTTCAAACTACTTTGTCATGTTAGCTAGACTATGATCTATCAGTATCTGATGAACGCCAGCCGTGGTTGAGAGAGCACTATCTCACACCCTTGCTCAGAGGCAGGTCAAACGTTGATTGTTTATATGGAGAGACACACCTGATTCTGATTCTTGCTTACGGAATCAAATCAAATGTTCTAACTCTTTTTGTTTCCACGCCATGAATACTCTTCTCAGCAACTAATGCAAAGGTTGCACGTCAGCGTCGGAGAACGATACGCGCAAGCATGAGAAACAAAGGACCTCAACAAACCATACAACACAGCCAAAGCACTACCCTATCTGAACAAAGTCATACCATTAATGATGTTGACTCGGATAGAGGTAATAGCCAACCAGATCATCGATGATCTATAAAGCATACTTACCAAGCTCATTTTCTCAACTTAAATTTAATTACAGTTAACAAAAGAACAGCTCGGGCTCTGCGGATGGAGAAACTGATTAAGAAAAGAGTAGCCACACCAAAAAAATGTAAGCGCTCCTCTTTGCCTAATTTCACAAATCTACAACACAAAGATTAAGTTATAAATTCACCCAAGAGTTCTAAATTTATTTCTTAACTTTTTTACATCAGTAAATGTGGCTGCAAGTGGAAGCCGTTCAGGTATGGACCAGACCATAAAAGAACATGATACAAACACGTCTTGATGCTAATATAACCTTCTCATTCTTATTTAGGCGGAAGGTACCGGCACCCAGTTGTAAACAAGTGGGATTTAGTTACATGCCCAGACTGTAAAGCGATTGTCTGGAATGCAGAAGCTGTTGTTCAAGAGACACAAAACTCTCCCAGGAGGTTCAGCATTTGTTGTCAGCAAGGCCGTGTAAATCTACCACCGAGGCGACAACCGGCATCCCCATTGAAAGAACTTCTTGAAAAATCAAGCTTCAAAATTTTGATTAGAGTTGCTAATGGAATGTTGGCTTTCATGTCAATGGGTGGCCAAATTGACAATTCTGTCAGCAACACCCCTGGTCCCTTCTCATTCAGGCTTCATGGGCAAACTCACCATAGAATTGGTTCTCTGCTCCCACCCGAAGGAAAACCTCCGCAGTTTTCACAGCTCTACATAGTGGACACAGAACACGAAATAGCAAACAGGAAAAAGTCATTCAACAACGGTACATCGGCTTTGGCTGTTGATGACGATTTGGTAGACAGCTTGATCAAGATGTTGGACGAATATAATCCTCTGGCCAAGACGTTCAGACATGCACGCGACCGAATCTTATCTGGGGACACAGTCGAATTCAGCATCACTTTAGTGAACCAGAAGCATCGAGGAAGACAGTATGACTTACCAGCTGTAGGTGAGATAGGCGGTTTGTTAGTTGGAGACTTCACAGCAGACTCTGCAGGTAAGGATTTAGTACTTGAGTACAAGTCATCTAAGCTGCCGCGGATAAGCGATCTTCACCCTCTCTACATGAGTCTTCAGTACCCACTGCTTTTCCCATACGGAGAATATGGATACGATGAGCGCATACCTTATCAAACCACTGAGCACTCTAAAATTAAACGGGAATGTATGACTATGAGAGAGTACTATGCGCATCAGATCCAGACACGGCCATTAGAGGGTATGACAATCATAAAGTCGGGAAGATTGCTTCATCAATATATTGTAGACACTTATACAGCAACCGAGCAGGAGAGATTGCGCTTCATCAGACTTAACCAGAAACAGCTAAGGGCTGAGTTATATACAAACATCTGTGATGCATTGGAGAGTGGAGATACCGATGCAAGCAAGCTTGGGACAAAAGTTATCTTGCCTTCTTCTTTCACTGGAATCCCTCGATACATGTCTGAGAAGTATCAAGATGCCATGGCTATTTGTCGTTGGTATGGTAATCCCAATTTATTCATCACGTTCACGGCAAACCCAAATTGGGTTGAAGTGAAGGAGCATCTTGAAGTATACGGAGGGGACTCAGCAAACAACAGACCAGACCTTGAGTGCAGAGTTTTTAAACTCAAACTGGAGGAGCTTATGTCAGACTTTAAGAAAGGCGTTTTTTTCCCTAAACCAGCTGCAGGCAAGTTGAAATTTGACAATTTAAAATACCTAAACCTAAAAAAAAATTAGCTTATGTCTTATTCTCACAACTACCGTTCATTCTTATTGGTTAATACAGTTGTTTACACCATAGAGTTCCAGAAGCGCGGCCTCCCACACGCGCATATCCTTCTTTGGTTCGAGGGATTCAAAGGAGAAGCCACAGCTGAAGTCATCGACAAATATATCTCGACCGAGCTACCTAACAGGGAAACAGACAAGGAAGGTTTTGAGTTGGTTGAACGCCACATGATCCATGGGCCTTGCGGGAAGCAACGGCGTCTGTCACCGTGCATGGAGAAAGGCGAATGCACGAAGAAATTCCCTAAACCCTATTCGAACAATACAAAGATCGACAAATCTGGCTTCGTTATCTACAAACGGCGCAGTGATGATGGATCATCTGTTCTGAAAGGTGATATAGAGTTAGACAATCGCTATGTTGTGCCTCATAACCTCTCTATACTCAAGAAATACAAAGCACACATCAATATTGAGTGGTGTTGCAAAACAAGCGCAATAAAGTACCTCTTCAAATACATAACGAAGGGGGTGGATCGAGCATTGGCTCTGATGGAGCAGACTGGTAACAACGACCGCGCATCGCAAGAAAAAAAGAAGAAACAACTTCAACTGGATGAGATTGATAGATACCTGGAATGTGGGTATATCTCAGCATGTGAAGCCTCCTCGAGATTGTTTTCGTTTCACATTCATCACAACCAACCTTCAGTTATGAAACTGACATTGCATCTGCCAGGTGAGCATAGGCTGGTATACAAGCAGGACAAGAGTATAGCAGAAGTTCTCTCCAAAGAAGATATAGAGAAGACGATGTTGACTGCGTATTTTGTTGCCAACCAGAAATACGAAGAAGCTAGAGAGCTTACTTACATTCAGTTCCCCTCTCGGTTTGTCTACCATTCTGATGACAAAACGTGGACACCCAGGGAACATGGGACAGCTATAGGCAGACTTATCTACGTACATCCAACCGCAGGAGATAAATACTATCTTAGAATCCTTCTAAATGTGGTCAAAGGCGCTTTCGACTTTGAAGATCTCTGCACCGTAGGTGGTACGACATTTAAATAGTTCCGTGATGCGTGCTATGCGCGTGGGTTGCTAGATGACGACAAGGAATGGCACGATGCAATAGTTGAACCATCCTTCTGGGCAACAGGTCGTCAACTAAGGTCCTTATTCGTCCTTATTTTGCTTTACTGTGAAGTTGGAAATCCACTGAAACTTTGGAATCATACCTGGAAGATATTGGCTGAAGATATTCTATTCATGAAACAGAGAGAATTCAAATTCCCAGGCTTGCTTCTACCTGATCCGCAGCTGCAAGAATATACCTTGATTGAGATCGAGCGGCTTCTCAAAGAAAATGACAAATCCCTAGCTGATTTCGCTGGGATGCCAAAGCCAAACCCGAATGTTCTCAAGGAAATTTCAAACACTGTATTGCATCAAGAGCTTAGCTATGACACTGAGAAAGAAGCAGCTGAGCATGATAAACTGTTTAGCACCATGAATGAAGATCAAAAAAACATATACAGTGCGGTAATTGACTCTGTGGACAAAGGAAACGGCCAGTTGTTCTTTGTGTATGGTGCTGGCGGAACTGGGAAAACGTTCTTATACAGGACAATTATAGCAAGACTAAGATCAACTGGAAAGGTGGTCATCCCTGTTGCATCGGCAGGCATTGCAGCTTTACTGCTACCAGGAGGTAGAACAGCTCACTCACGGTTCAAGCTCCCAATAAATTTAACAGATACAACAGTGTGTGAGATTACAGCTGGTTCTATGTTAGCGAGTCTAATTTCAAAGACTGACTTGATCATATGGGACGAAGACCCTATGGCACACCGTCAGGCCTTTGAGACTCTCGATCGCACACTAAGAGACTTACAATCGCTCCAAGATCCATCAGCGGCTGATAAACCGTTTGGAGGGAAAACAGTGGTACTTGGTGGTGATTTTAGGCAAATCTGGCCGGTGATACCTCAAGGAACAAGACAAGACACAGTTAAGGCCTCCATCAGCAAGTCATACCTCTGGTCGCATGCAGAAGTTTACACGTTAACCATGAACATGAGATTGAGACAAGCTGACAAGGAATTTGCTGAATGGATTTTAAAAGTTGGCAATGGAACTGCACCAACTGTGAACTCAGAGGAGAGATATCATGATGATGGGGAGCAGGTTATCATAGGAGACAAGTTCATGATACCAAGAACTGATCATCCTCACGAGTCTATATCAAATGCTTCGTATCCAGACTTTGTAAGTAACTACTTGAACCGCGCATACTTAACAGAGAGAGCTATCTTGGCCCCAACCAACGTCAGTGCTCACGAAATAAACTCATACCTTCTGTCTAAAGTACCTTCTGCTGAGAAAGAATTTTTGAGCTCAGACAGTGTTGCTTTTGAGAGCACGCCAGAAGAGGACTGGACCAATAACTACACGCAGGAGTACTTGAACTCGCTTGAGTTCCCAGGTTTACCACCTCATAAACTCTGTCTGAAAGTTGGTGCTCCGGTTATGATGCTGCGCAATCTAAGCCAAAAAAATGGGTTATGCAATGGAACACGCATGATGATCTCGCGTCTGGGACACAGAGTACTGGAGGCCGAGCTTCTAACAGGTACTCATGTCGGTGACAGAGTTCTCATCCCAAGAATTCAGCTATCCCCAACAGACACTATCCATCCTTTCACATTTCGGAGGAGGCAATACCCAATCAAGCTGTGTTATGCGATGACTATAAATAAGAGCCAGGACCAGAGCTTGAAGCAGGTAGCTCTCTATCTTCCTAGACCTGTTTTCAGCCACGGGCAACTATATGTTGCGCTCTCGCGCGTCACCTCATCGGAGGGTCTTAAGATTCTTGATGATACAGAAGGTTCAACTAGAGAAGATGGTGTGACAAATATTGTCTACAAAGAGATTTTCGGAAATCTCAGGACACGTAAGTCTTATATTAGCCTTTCCTAAGAACAACGGTTTTAGAACCTACCAATACATAGATGTCTTACTTATGCTTACTTCATTACAGGAAACAGCTATGAAGGCCACTCCAGTATCCCACATATCGGAGAATCATAACTGTCACTGGAAACTAATGTTCTGCTAGACCCTTATTTATCATTCCACCTTATTTTATATACAGAAAGTGTTTCCCACATCTGCTTTGCTTATGGATTTATTCAGTCTCTATATATCTAAACAAAAGTCCCTGTTACAATATTTATTCTCTGCCTGCCTTTTGTTTTGCAATTCAAGTTGCCATACATATGCAATTTTTAAAAAAAACCCGATATAACACTTAAGTTACGGGAAAAACAATATATGAGGTAGACTTATAAATTGTTAAATAAATTTGGTCCAGATATATGACTTAGCATACGACCCTCAACATCATTTGTTTTCTGTTAGATACTAAATGACATAAGATAATAGATATGAATTTATAAGGATGTAAGAAAAAGTTATAAAGTTTCAGTTATATAAAAAAAAAACCTAAAAAAGTACCATCGACTAAATGAAATTGTTACTCATGCACGTGCCAATATTAATTTTTTTATCCCAAGCAACCAATATATCATTTCATTTGCGGTGAGAAACTATATCTCAGGTAAACTTTTAAATTGTTAATTACATTAAAACTGGCTTGGAAAAAATACTTAGAAGCAAAAAAAAAACCTCATATACTAAAGTTAAGAGTATTTACAGAATCGGAAAAATGAACTGTTGTCATCAACCCCTTCAGATTACATAAAACGTTCATACAAAAGTTTTACAAATCAACATAACTAACTTTAATCTCGAATAATTGCATCAACATGCGTTACCTTCCACTAACACTCTAAAAACTAAACAGTCACCGCTGCTCCTAGCTTCTTATAAATAGACGTGCGACCCAAGCACCTTACCGAAACATCTTCCCATACAAACACAACTCAAAAATCTCAAACCAGTCCCATGGATCAGAGAAGAGCAAAGAAGCAGAGCCTTGAAAACATGCCAGAAGACCTGCGCATGGTCATTGTTTCTAAAGTGGGAGCTGACTCCGCATTGGACTACTTCAACGCGATCATAGCGTCCAAAAGCCTCTGCTTCCGTTTTGACAACCGCTTTATCGCTAGAGATCTCAACCTCGAGCCGTTGGTCAAGAAACCAGCCCAAGCGAAGAGATACAGATCGTTAATGGACAGCTGTCTCAAAGCCAATAACGTTCATGCTCACTTCGTGACAGGTATGCTTCAGGTTGACTACATTGTGTTGTTATCAGATGTAGCATTTGATAAACTTTCCTTACAGGTATGCTTCAGTACTTCGACTCCCCAAATCAATTCTTGGGTATGCATCACCTCCGCATAGCATCAAAGGCTGGTCACCTCCAAGAAAGGTACGTTTATGGAGTTCTCCTCATGGCCATAGGCCAAACTGAAAAAGGAGTACGAATCATCAACAAATTGACCGATGAGAAGGGTATTGAAACAGTGAAAAACTGCATCCAAGATTTCACGCTCTCTCTGTACCGCCTGGACCGCAACGTGATGGATATCTACGTAACATCCTTCACCGCGATGAAGCCAGATCATCAGTGCCAACCTCCGGAGATCAACACAGCATGCTTGAAATGTTACCACTTCTTTTTGGATATCTAAAACAACCTTCACGTTATATGTTCATGTCGTTTTGCCGTTTGCGTTTTGCATCTCTATTTCTATTTCAGTCCTCAGTTTGTGTTTCTGTTTCAGCTCTTGCTTTGTTTCCTTTACACTTTGCAGCCCTTGCTCTGTTTCCAGTTCTAGATTTCAATTATTAAAATCTAAAACCTTTTCAAATAAAAAACGCAATCACTTCTTTACAGTTATCCATTTCAATGTCTGTTAGTCTTTATGTTTAGTCAATCGTTTCTTACAATTTAACTACAACTGATACTGCGATCAATAACTTAAGGTCTTCTAACTATATACTTCATGAGCTTAAATAATTCTCCAGCCCAAATACCAACAACTCCGGAATCGTACCAAAAAATACAACCTCTCGTCTTCCGCAAACCGTTCAATAACCAACACATTTAAAACCATATGATGTTATTATCTCAAGAAGAAGAACATGCCCAAAAAAAAACATGGCCCGTTATTATCTCATTATTCTATTACCATATTCACTTTCACAGATCATAAATCAGAAAACATATAAAATGTTGTTGGGCCTTTCAATGTTGAAATTGGCCCAGATCACCCGTCGCGTCAACCTATAGATTCGAGTTTTCTTTTCCTTAGCGAGGGAAACTCGAGTCTCTTCTTCTTCCTTCACTCCACCGCTGTCTCTTCGAATCTTATCGCCATGGCTGAGCCGATCAGTTCTTCTACCATTCCATCTAGACGTCGGAGGTTCAGTGAAGTCGACTATTCCTTCGGAGAAAACTACCGCTACAGTTCAGGAGTTCCATTCGCAACATTCGATGAACGTCTCCAACGAAGCCGACATCTATTCTCCGGCGCTGTTCCGATCATCGGAGATAAAACTCACCGTTTTCCTAATAACGAAGCCGCTTCCGGGTATCGTTGTCTTTCTCTTCTAGGCTTTATGGTTCAAGGTTCTTTAGATCCTAAGGATCGCTCTTTAGATGCGGCGTTTGAGGTTATCGATAGTGTAGGATGGGCTTACACTGTGATGCATGTGCATCCATTCTGTCCTAGGGTAGTGAGAGAGTTTATCTCAAACCAACCCTTTGATGATGAAGGTGTTCTTATTCGGGGACACGGGTTTCAGTTTAGCCCTTCGGTGATCAATCGATTGATGATGACACCATCAGTTACTCGGTCTTTTGGGTGGAGGGAAGTTGTTCTGAAGGAAGCTATCTCACACCTCACTGGAGGCAAATGTTCCGGATGGAGGGTTTCAATCTCAACGCTTTGATCAATCCGTTCCAAACTCTTTATCTTGTTTGTGAGTTGAATTGGCTTCCAGGTCCTGAGGCAGATTTGATGATCAAAAATCGACTACGCCTTCTATATGCTGTTGCCAAACGCAACCCTATTAACTTTGGCCATCTTGTGTATGATCAAGTTATCGAGATGACCCGCTTAACAGACTCGGATACGAATTTGGTTTTTCCAAACCTCATCTACCAACTCTTGATGCTTCAACATGAGGTTCCTTTGTTGACAGGCGACGAAAAAGCTATTGGAAGAGGGTTCCCTATCCAGGGATTTGCAGGTGATACGAGTGGACCAAGAGGACGTGGGAGGCTGAATTAGTGTAGTACCAAGCTGTTTTTTTTGTTTGGTCCATAGTCCTTCATGGTGCTTAATTTTTTCTTGTGACTATTACATGTTCTTTTTGTTAACTGTTATGACAATGATGTTTTAGTATGGGTTTATTGTCTAAACCAAAGATGTATAAGGTAAATATTGGCACCAAAGGAATATGATCAGTGGTGTAGTTAAAATCTTTGGGATCTTTGCCCATGTTGAGTTATTGGTAGGGTGCTTTATACCATAAGAAGAAAAACTTATAACATAAGCTTTCTATATTAAATATTCCAAATCCCGATTCTACAATCCAAAGTGGGAAATATAACTCTGTGGCTAATGCCTGAGTCTTGCTTACCAAGATTCAACACATAATTTTTTTATAAATAACATAGTTACTAAAACGCAGGCTTTCGACTTCTGAACGCTGCTGGGTAAAAATAAAAAAAACGCTAAGTGTTTATCCTATTGATCGAGACAACAAGTACCTAAACAATATGGCCAGACTCAAGCCTCCAAGAAGTTGCGATCTTCAAAACAATAATCAACTATGCAAGGATTGCTATTACTTTTTGAGAGTGGAGAAATTTGTACAATACGTACATCATAGATAAATTGTTTCTTTCGTTCATTTTTCCTTCCAATTTGGTTTCTTCAAAATTTATTAAAGAGGACATGGCTTCTAAATAATAAATACACTCTATTGTATTCATCTCTATATTAAAGTTTATTATAATGCCACATACCAATAGCATACGACCATCAACATCATTTGTGGCACACAACATATCCAAAAATTCACACATCAAGATATTCGAACCCGGCGCATAGACCCCTAGTCTATTATTATAAAGAAGGGTATTCTTGGTGTCCACGGCAGCTGCCACCTATGAAAGTCGCCTCCTGTCCATATGACACGTGTCCGATAGATGAAACTCACCATTTCATTTAAACGGTTTGATGGGCTTCAGCTTTGATGGGCTTCAGCAAGGCATCTCGTGACTCCTCATGTCATCTCTGTGGCGGCTCCGCGATTGCCTCCCTCCGTTGCCGAGACCAAGCTTCCTTCGCGACCGTAAGCCACGTTATCTCCTAGCTCTCAAAGTCGTCGATCTCACTTCCAATTGCAGAAGATCTCAAGCCGCGGCAGCCAATCTCACTTCTATTTTCGTCTGAAGGGTTGATGGTTGACCGTCTCCGACTCTTCACTTCGTCGTCACCATTTTGACTCTCTATAATTCGTCGTTACCGCGACCCACTTTGATTAATCAATTATCTTCTTTACTCCTTTCGTCTCCTTTTATATCAGAATTATGCTTTATGGTTTGAATCCAGTGGTTTATTATTTTTATTTTTGTTTGTAATTGTTTTCAGGAACCACTCATTCCAGCCAGAAACATCCGGATACTCTGTTCACGTAGCTATGTTCACAAGAAGTTGCTTAGCAGAGGATGATACTCTGATCACGCAGCTATTCGTAAAACGGTATCTATCTCTTCTTGGCCGACTACAGATAATATTTTTTTGGTTGTTTCATTCAATTGTTTTTGTCTGGTAATTAGGAGATAGTGAAATTGAGGAGACAATCAGAGAGATGGAAGCAACAGAGATGGAAGCAATGATGAAATGAAATAATTTGAGCAAGTAAGTTTAAAACTGGAAAGCCTATTATCCTAAGCACTTTGCTATTGACAAAATCTGTTATATATATAATGATTAGAAGGATGCCGAGAAACAGCTGTGAAATCGTTGCAGAGTAGACGACCATAATGCAAGAAGCTATATAACTTAAAGGAAACAAAAAAATGTTTTACATTTTTTTTAGGATAAATGGTCATCCGTTTGATGCAGAAATGTTCTACTTGAGGCATGTATGCACAAAGTGACAGAAGAGTCAGAAAAACGTGGAGCAGTTTGGTCTGAAAAGTGGCCAGAGTAGAGATTGTTCATCAGTGGGTTGAAGACACATATGGAAATCAGCACAAGAGGATTTCACAGCAGACATGATTGTTTAAAAACTATTGTTTCAGTCATACTTCAAGGGTGTAGGAATTGATTGGTGGTATGTGAGAAACGTTATGGATTGAGAGCTATATATGGAGGGTAAGCACTGAAAAAAAATCTTTCACCAATACAAAATTGGCTCCATGTATCTGTTACGAAATGATATATCTCTCTTTCTGGCTTTCAGTTTTATTGCTGCATTGAAGGATCTGAGACAGTGAGACTCTGTGTGATTAATGTACTTTCCTCAAACTTACGACCTTCATGATGATTCATCAATTCTCTGCACTGAAGAAGAGGTATGTATATATACAGCACTCTCACATATATGCATCTCTATTGCCTTTTTTATATTTATGAATGCAAAATCTGATGTGTAAACAAAACCTTTAGGTGCAGCTTGGTGTCTGTAATGGTTGAAGTGGACCGAATTCTTAGACCACAAGGAACATTTATAGTAAATGATGGCATGGAAAAGATAGGAGAAATTGAGAAGATGATGGAATCACTGAAATGGAATGTAAGAATGACACATTCCAGATATGGAGAAGGAGTGATCTCTGTTCAGAAGTCATGGTGGCGTCCAACAGAGGTCAAGACCATTACATCGGCCATAGCAAGTGAAAGAGAATTGGTTTAATATAGTTTAATGAGAATGTTTCTTTTATGATCACGTTGATTGTTTACATTGTATTAGGCCAATATGTGTATCATTTTTTACATTGACGAAAATTGTATACAAGACATTGTCCCTATAATGTAAGCTTTTTATAAGTTTTTTATTTGGTCCTAAACACCCGTGGAATATTTATACTACTGCAGCAAACTTATATAGACTGTCTATTTGAACTATAGGTATATAATGAACTCATGTTAATTACATCACCAAAGAACTCTCAATAGAAAAATAAACTAGAGCAAAAAGAATTATTAAATTAAAAAAATTGTAACAAATTTAAAATATAACTTATTAAATTCAATAAGCAAGTATCGTAAAATTGTTACTATAAGAAATAACTTATAAAATAAATTCAATGTAAATTCTTATACCAAAAATTAATCAATAAATCTTATATTAAAAATTATAATTAGTTATTCAGATAACATGGTTTTGTTTAGTGTCCAAATATAATAGCATAAAAAAAATTCAAATAAATATCTATATTTTTAAGTAGTAACAATTGATATTAGGTTTTCATGCTACCTACCGTAAAATAATTTTTTGTTATAGGAAAATAACAAAACAATTTTACAAAAAATTATATATCAAAAAATAATTCTATTGTATATAACTTACAGAAAAATGATAAAATAAATAGTGAAAATTGTTATAAAAATAGTGAAATTAATGTCACATATAATTGAAAATGAATTATTTTTTAAAAAAAATTACATCAAAGTGGTTTTAAGGGTAAAATAAGTATTGTGAACACAAAATGTAGGGTTAGTTTATTTAATTAAAGGTGAATTTTTTACAAAATAATAAAATAAAAATATCAACCATAATTTAATACAAAAATGAAACTAATATATATACTTGCATAGTCCAACAGAAGACATAATGTAAAGTACCTATAACTAAATAAGTAACAGAAATAAAATTATATAACTTATACTAAAACCAACAGATTAATATATATATATATATATATATATATATATATATATATATAAAATAAATATAGACACGTTTTCATCGATAATCTGAACAATTACATTAGAAAATTTATTCACCTAACGAAACTAACTTTGTGTCTTTTACAGTAAATGAGTTCAACAAAAAAGAATGATAAATTTTTTTAAAAAAATTATAAAATAACATTTCATACATTAATTAGAATAAAATAATTTAAACTAAAAACAAATGTTAAGCAAAATATAATAGAGAAACTTCCCGCAAGTGGAATATGATGAGTCCATGTAAATATTACATAACCATTATTAAAATAGGAGATCTCCATTATACAAATGTACTATTTGTATTGACAATTGATAGAATTAGAGAGATGGAGATGCTCTTAACACGAAACAATTTGGTTTTGGTTCGTACTCTATTATATGTTCGCTTCAGTTTCAAATGTATTTTGTTAAAAATATTGTACAATCAGTGAAGTTATTGCTTTAGTCGATAATGTTTGGCAATAAAAATATTAAAATGATAACATGGAGATTCATTATATATATCGACACATAAAAATAAATAATATATAGTAGAAAGTCTATAAATTAATACTCGGCAAATGAATAGACACAATAATTAATAAATTTTAGTTATTTTCAATTGGACATATGTAAAATATAACTGAATTCGATAAAATAATAATAACATAACTTTTATATATAAAATTTTTATATAAACATAAACAAATCATCTTTTAAAAAATGAATTAATCTTTCTTTCTTTTTAAAAAATTTCACTATTATGATGTTTTTATTGAATTACAAAGAAAATACATTTATATACTATCATCAAATTCAACACACGTTATATATCAAATAACTTAAATAAGTAGATAAAATTTAACTAACATATAGTATTATAAAGTTATTTTTTGGAAAACAAAAACAACTATTGTAAACAAACAAAATATATCTTATCACATATCAATATCTCACCTAAAACTTCCTGAAAGACGAAAATCATTGTCATACACATTTCTTGCAAATGCAAACCTAAAATACAAATCACAAAATCATACAAAAAATAATAACCTAGATCACAAGTAAAACATATCCCGCCCGTAGGACGGACCGACCCTAGTACTTAATACGAAACAGATGGAGTATTATCTTCTTCTATTTTTTTGCTTAGAATAGTGTATTAACTTTCCAAGGTAATACGTAGTTTTACACTTCCAAATTTAATCTTTGCGTACAATACATACAGTAAACTCTGCGTTTGAGTTCAGAAATCATTTTTTAATCTTTTTATGTATTTTATCTCTCAGTTAATATAAAATGTGATTTATTCAGATATTTTTATAGATTACTAAAATTATTTTCAATATATTTGCATAGATTTCTAGATTATTTGATCTCCATCATTTTGTGCTTTTTTGTTGCGAACACATTGTTGAAAAAATGTTTTTTTTATTTGCATGCTACTTATTAAAATTGTTTTCACTAACACATATTTATCTAGATATAAGATAATTTTATTTATTTGTATTGATTTGACATAATCGCTTTAATCTTTTATTAATAGAGTCAATAGGTTCATAACACAAAAAACATGGATATTACCAATCTACCTATAAGAGCATCTCCAACACATTGACATTTTCACCTATATAATAGCATTTAGAAGTGAAATTGCTTCAATCCACATCTAATTTTTTTCTTTATAATAGAGATCTCTATATTTTGTTTTTAATAATATACTCTAGTACCTCTCAGGCCTGCTTCCCAAGGTGCGCCGCTCAGATGGATCTCTGCTACCCTAGCTCCTCCGCTCCTTCCTCCTTCCTCTGAAGCAGCTCTGCTCTCTCTCCATGGTCTTGATGGTGACTGCTCCTCCATCGTGTATCAGGCCTCCTCCAGATCCGCCGCCGTTACCGTGTAAGCCCCCTCCGCTTGAAGCTTGCTCTCTAATCATCTCTCCGGAACCTCCAGACTCTACAGCCGCCCTCATTCACCTCCTCGCTCCTCTACACATCCTCGAACCTTCCGTCAGTTCTCCGGTTCCTGTGGTTGCAGTTACTCCTTTAAGTTTCTTTGCAACGACCAAGGGTTTAACCAGATCTGTTTTCGTATCATTTGGAGTGCGAGTTTCTACTACGTGTAGATTTCAGTCCAGTCCCACTTTCCAGATCGAGCCATGGTTTCTCTTTGTAGAAACCTCTCTTCGTTCAGAAGGTATCTTCTCTGTTTCTTCTTGCAACAAGCCATACATGGATAAGTATTACCTTGGTTTAGGTATTAGTTGTGTCAAGATGAATCATTTACCTCTGAATGAGGATGTTGTCCTCTCTTTGAATCTTCTCTTACCTCTGGTTGAGGATGTTACAAGCTCTATGCCTTTATCTCAGTATGAGAATTTGACTTTACCTCAGTATGAGGATGTTACTCTGTTTTATCTCCTTTTAGTACCTCCGTATGACGTTCGTATTAGGACCTTTGTCTTGTCGGCTCTGGTTTCTATGGTTGCCGAGATTGATGCTTTTAGAAATGGAGGTTTTGGATGGTATATCCATGGTATGTATGTAGCCCATGGCTCTCAATGCTCTATTCTATATGTGGTTTCAACCTTTACTGTCGAAACCTTGGCGCTGCAGGAAGCTCTTCTTGCAGGATCGTGTGCTGGACTCTCAAAGCTTCAAGTATTGTCAGACTCTAATGTCTTCTTCTCTGCCCTGCATTCAGGGATGGGTTTGAATGGGATCGCAGGTTGTCTTCTTGACATCACAAACCTTGCCACTCCCTTCACTCTGTTATCATTTAAGTTTTATCAGTGCACAACAGTATGTTTGGCTGTTGCTTTTGCTATGTATGTGTTTTCAGACTATGTTTCAGTTTTACTCTCTTTTGAGTTATGAATGAAAGAAACCCTTGACAAAAAAAAAAATAGAGATCTCTATATTTTCCTCTATATGTATGTGTTTTCAGACTATGTTTCAGTTTTACTCTCTTTTGAGTTATGAATGAAAGAAACCCTTGACAAAAAAAAAATAGAGATCTCTATATTTTACTCTATATTTAGAGATTGCTATTATAGAGAAATACACCGGAGCATATCTCAAATCTATTATAGAGTTTTTCTATTTTATATGTGTAAATAGGAAAATACATTGGATATGGTCTAAGTAAAATTTGGTGTCTAGCGATCAAGGTACCATCATATGAAATTTCGGGCATTTACCTAATTAAAGGGAAAGTTTTGTGTACATGGTGCAATCTCTCTTATTAATATATACATAACATATTATTTTTATGATTTTATTGGTTTGTGTTTGCCTATGTGGCATATACCAGAGAAACTAAATCAGCCCCTAGTATATATAAGATTTTGTCCACACTACCCATTGGTTTTTTTTTTTTTTTGTCATCGACTTTTACAGACTCATACTGACTCTGTAAACCACATCGGGTGATCTGCATCCATGTGAACAACGAAAGACGGTTGTGTCCTTGCACTGCGTGCGAGGCTATCCGCCTTGGTATTTTGCGTTCTTGGTACATAGATAATCTCTGATCGGAGGAAACTTGCTTTCAGGATTTTCAAATCTTCCAAATAACTTGCAAAAGCTGGTCATTCATCTGGTTCCGAAACCATCTTCACCAATCGAGAGCAATCTGTTGCAAACGTGACCTGAAACTGCCGTAAATTCCTCATACACTCCATTGCCCATATTAGTGCTTCCATCTCTGCGTGGAGAGGAGAGAGACTAGCTCTAACATTTCGCGCCCCCAACAACCCATCAAATCCTACTAACGTACTATACCAACCTTGTCCGGAAAAGGTATCATTTTCTTTCCAAGAACCATCTGTGAAACACCATCTGCCTGGAATCGCCGGGAGTGTCCTATCCTCCACAGTTTGTGTTGTCCGATGTTCGTTCAATATCTGTGCCTCAGCCCAAAGTGTTGATTCCGTTGCTGCCAACTTAAGGGTGTCCCTAGGATCAATGTCCAGGTTGCTAAAGACTTTATTATTCCTTCCTTTCCAAATGTACCATAATATCCAAGCAAACTGATGATCATCCATCTGAGGAAAGACTCTCCAAAAAAGATGATCCATGTTTGTGAAGAGAGAAGAGGTTGGAAAAATATCTGGATTTGAAGGTATCTTCGAGAGAGCCCAAACCTGAAGTGTTGGAGGACATTCCAAAAACACATGGTTTATTGATTCCTCAGAGGCTCCACATCTTGCACAACATGTGTCTCCTTGTATTCCTCTTGCATGCAGATTCTTCTTAACTGCTATACATCCGGTCACCAATTGCCAAAGAAAATGTTTTAACTTTGGAGGACACCTTATTTTCCAACAGAAAGCCTTTAGTACATCGACGGTAGGTCCAATGAGTAATGGTGGTCTTATCTTGTCTGGATAAACTTGTTCTGCCTGATATCCAGATTTAACTGTATATTTACCATTTTTTGTGAAGTGCCATCCATCTTTGTCTAACATCTGAGTCCTGCTCAGTGGTATAATTTCTATAATTTTCACATCCTGCGGATCCACCAAATCCCTAAGTACCTGTAAGTTCCAAGTTCGTGAAGTGGTATTAATGAGGGAATCCACTGTAAGGTCTGAGTAGAAATTGTGTTGATTTTTATTGGCTGGTCTCGG
The DNA here is from genome assembly GCF_000695525.1 of Brassica oleracea var. oleracea. NCBI lineage: Eukaryota > Viridiplantae > Streptophyta > Magnoliopsida > Brassicales > Brassicaceae > Brassica > Brassica oleracea. The sequence continues at coordinate 51,576,812 of NC_027749.1, forward strand.
AGAGGATCCTGATCCCACCCGTTTGATTAGTCTTTTGTTTACCAGAGATCTAGCAGATACTATACTCCGCTAGCCATATGACGGAGAATATGAACGGATCGGTTCCAGGGGTGAGGCATTCCTAAAGTACCGACCTTTGAAGACACGAGAAAATAAGGTATTTGGCTTCTCTATCAGCCGCCACAACTGCTTAGCTAGCATCGCTGTGTTAAAATCCGTGATATCTTTGAACCCCAAACCTCCTTCATCCTTATCTACACATACTTTGTCCCATGATTTCCAGCGCATACCTTTTGTACTTCCCCCTGGACTCCACAAAAATCGTGCTACCGCACTCGTTAGCTTTTTTACAGTTGCCTTAGGCAAACGATAAACAGACATCACGTGATTTGGTAATGCCGTAACCACTGATTTAATAATCACTTCCTTTCCTCCCTTAGTGAAAAACCTAAAAGTCCACCCATTGACTCTGTTATTTTGTCGGTCTTGAACAAAGCCAAAAACTTGTATCTTGGACCCTCCAAGATTTTCCGATAACCCTAAGTAAGATCCCATTCCTCCTAAATTCTGGATACCCAAAATATTTCTTAACTCCTGTCTGGTTGTTTCCTCAATTTTGTGGCCAAATTGAATGGACGACTTATCAAAATTTATAAGTTGACCTGATGCTGCCTCGTACTCCTTTAATATCCTGAGAATAGTTTGGCACTCTTTTTTCTGAGCTTTACAAAAAAAGAGACTATCATCCGCAAATAGCAAATGAGATACTGCTGGAGATGCCCGAGCTACCTTCATTCCTGTTAGTTGTTGCCCTCTCTCTGCCTTTTTTATATTCGCAATTAAGGCCTCTGTACAAAGAATGAATAAATAAGGAGATAAAGAATCTCCTTGACGTAAGCCTCGATGTGGAATAATGAGTCCCCGTGGTTTTCCATTTAATAGAACCCGATATTGAACCGAGGATATACACTCCATCATTAGCTTAATCCAGTGTAGATCAAACCCCATCTTCTGTAGTAAGGCTTTGATAAAATCCCATTCCACTCTATCATATGCTTTACTCATATCCGTTTTAATCGCCATAAACTTTCCCTGATACGCCTTATTGGTTCTCAATCCATGGAACATTTCCTGAGCGATAAGAATATTATCAGAAATCAAACTTTCTGCAACAAATGCTGATTGAGTTTCCGAAATAAGAGAAGGGAGACATATTTTCAACCGCTGACACAACACCTTCGAAATAATCTTGTACCCCACATTACAAAGACTAATTGGTCTCAACTCCGTCATCCTGGTGGGCCTTTCCGTCTTTGGAATCATGCATATATTAGTAATATTTATCCTTGGATCCAAATCTCCAGAAACCAGAAAATTATTCACCATATCAACCAAATCATCCTTAATAATATGCCAAGAGTGCTGAAAAAAAAGAGCAGTCATACCATCTGGATCTGGCGCCTTCTCTGGATGCATCATAAACAAAGCCTCTTTAACCTCAGCTTCGGTCGCTATTCTTAACAATCGTTGATTCATCTGAGGTGTAATACCTGGTGTTACCTCTGAAAGGAAACTATCAAACTCTGATGGCGAAGTGGTACTAAATAGATCTTCGAAATAGTCTACTGCCACTTTCTCCATCCCATTATCCCCTGTGATCCAATTTCCCTCAGCATCATGTAGTCCCACAATCCTATTACGTACCCGCCTTTGCTTGGTTAAAGCATGATAGAATTTTGTGTTAAGATCCCCAGATGAGTGCCACATATTCATGTTTTTCTGATGCCAGTATTCCTCTTCATCCTTATATGCATCTTGTAATTTCCTGGATACTTCCAAAATATCATCATGTGACCTATTATTATTTGTTTGTACCTCTTCCAGAGCTTTCTGTAAATCATTTATTTTCTCCTTTCCATAAGGAGGATTATTTTTCCGCCATTTAGCAATTTCATGGCGACAATTGCCAATTTTTGCCACTATACCTTCAGATTGTCCTGCCCTATAGTTTGACCAGCCCATTGTAATTGATTCCATAAGTCCTTCTTGACCAATCCACCTCTTATCAAATCGAAACTGCCCTTTCCTCCTTGAAACTTTATCTTCTAAATAGGCTACCACTGGGCGATGATTAGACGCCACCATCCCTAAATATTCTGTATAAGAGCACGGAAATAGAGTGTGTCACTCCTCGTTTGCTAAAGCGCGATCTAGACGACATCTGACCGTCACTGCTCCTTTTCCTTTTCCTCTTCTTCCTTGCCATGACATTTTATTTCCCCGAGCCGGAAACTCCAATAATCCACTGTTTCATATCATATTATTGAAAGGAATAAAACAGTCTGGGCTTCTCAAAGATCCTCCCTCATTCTCATGGTTTCCAGTGATCTCATTTAAATCGCCAACAATGAACCAAGGCTCAGAACGTGAGAGCCCATATCTAGTTAACTTCTCCCACACTTGTTCCCTCAGTTTTTGAACTGGATCACCATACACAAAAGTTAAATAAATTACCTTTCCAAGAGCCACCGCTTCCACATCTATCATTATGTTACTGGAATATAAAATCTTAACCTGATACTCATTGTTATAAAATAGAACTAATCCACCACTTCTCCCAACTATTATTTTATTTATTTTTAATAATATTAATTTGACACTTTTATTATTTTTTCCTTGCTTATTTCATGTAATTTTTATTTTTTTAATTTGAATAATCTTTTTATAAAAATGAATAACAGTTTATTATTAGAATATAATATATGTATTATTTTAATTGATTGAAATTGTCCACTTAATAATTTAATTTTATAGAATTTATGTATACATTTATGTGTCTTTTTTTTTAATTTAGATATATTTGTTATGCTAATCTTTATTATTTCACTTTCTGTTTTCTACTCAATTGTTTTTAGTATTCTAATCAGATGAACTGATCTATTTTTTATTTCTAAGGATTGAATTTTGGGAATTTTTAGAATTACAAAATTATGTTTTATAATAAATTTAGTGGGTTTTTTGTGAGTGTAGGAAAACTAATATTTGAAAATGGAAGGAAAAGAAAATATCGTAGGTAAAGTCTAGGAGTTATCATTATAAAACTTTAACAATTCTAAATCAAAATAAGTTACACAAATTAAATACAGACCATACGGCACTGCCAAACAAATTAGAAGTAGATGAAAGTTGACTGTTTTCATATTGAAGAATCAATAAATCCAAGTATTAATGATATTCTTAAATTGATATAGCTGACGGGTCACGGTAAAATAGTAGTGTCGACTGTCGAGTTCGTCAATGATATTCTTAAATTGATATAGCTGACGGGTCACAGTAAATTGATATAGCTGACGGGTCACGGTAAAATAGTAGAATCAATAAATCCAAGTATTAATGATATTCTTAAATTAATATTCTGACTGAAACTGAATACACATGAAGTAGTGCAGCTTCCTGATCTGAGTTAAGGAGCTAATGTACATTTCTTTCTTTTGATATGGACCTGCAGACACCTTGTTCTACAAAACCTGTCCATACTCTGAAAGCAGTCGACTCTTCGCTCTGCTAGTTAGCAAGGATCTTGCTTCTTTTTCCATTGATGGCAAAATAAAATTATGAAGTGCATCATCCTGTATTGCTCATTCCAGAGTTGAGCATACTTACTGCACCAACACTTGGATAGTGTTCACTGCGTTCACTAATTAGCCTATTCATGCAATTTTCAGACAGATTGAAGGTGACTTGAAGACGTTTCTTCTCTTCTTCTCTTCTATCTTCTGAATGAGAAGCCATTGCACCAGGGGCGAAGCCAGTAAGAGGATACATGGTGCACATGCCCCCACAACTTTTTTACAAAACTAGTGTATTTCTTCACTAATTTTATATGTATCAATTGAAATTTATAGTTTTACACGTTGGTGCACCCAGTCATTATCACTTCTGGATTCGCTACTGCATTGCACACACTCAAACTTGCTAAATGGCTTTTCACATTACCACTAACTCCAAAAACTGATGGAAAAAAGTCTATTACTCCATCACCATGTTGGACTTGTTGAAACTACTGCATTCTCCATATAAATGCAATAGACATATTTTTTGACTGATTACTTGCAATTTATCTCAACTGCAGCCTGACAAAGAAAAATAAAAAGTATATCAGCCTTATGTGAGGACAGTTCTTGCGGTACTAAATCCAGCTTAAGAGTCTATAATATGAATTTGTTTGCAGAGTCGTACCATATGTCGTGAACCCTGAAGAACAGCTTAAGGATTTTCCAACATTGCACACACAAAGTTCAATGTCTTCTCCTCTGGCGCCTCCTTTGCATCTTCAACTCAAGCAGCATTAGAACTGTCATCCATACAAAATACAGACCAAAAGTATAAAAGCACACTGACCAGATTTTTAGGGACAATGAAACGCCCATTTGCTCAGCACAATACCCAAATTTTGTTTGCAATCTCCCTTAGCCCCGCTTAGCTGCATATGTTGTATTGTGATTTTCTCTAAGGCCTCTTGAACTGCCCTTCATCAATAAATCCTACACCGAAACAAAAATCTGATATAGACCAAATGCCTTTAAAAAAATCTACAACATCCAAAATTAATCTATATGGACCAAGGGTTGTGTAAATGACGGTTTTGCCATTAATGATAACTCAACCTTAGCCATCAGATCTTATTTTTTATGTTTCAATCTTTGCCATTGAATTTATACTTATTTTTCTTTCTCTCTCATTCTCTTTCTTTAATTTTAAGCACGTGAACAATTAACAGCCACACAATCTTCCTTATTTTATTCTTTCATTCGACTGAGTATAACTAATATAACTCGTACAACTAAACTTGTTAAAAATTGTATAACTGGTATAACTCGTATATAAATGTTATAATTTATGTATAATATGTAGCTACTAGACACGACTAATAAATCATGTTTCACATATAAAATAGACAAGCAAATATCCTAATTGGTATATGATGAGAAAATTTCATCTATTTTATTTAGAATTTTCAGATTGTTGTTAAATTACTATATTATACTCCTAATTTTACATTATATATTTCATACTTTTAAGGTTTGTTAACTACATTAGCCATATTATTATGATAAACAAACATCGAACATATTTTTACAAACCTATGATGTAAAATATTGGTACAGCCCCTAAAACTAGATATATACACAATTGATATAATATTTATTATATATTTGACGAGTATTACTGGTACTACTGGTACAACTAGTACAACTTTGACATTTTAGAAATTGACAAAGCCAATTTGGTATACCATATGAGAAAAACAAACAAATATCCCAATTGGTATGTACTCAAAAAGTTTCTCTTAATTTATTTTAAGTTTTGGAAAAATAAAATAAAAGTTATTACACAATTCCAGAAGTTTATATGATATACCTTATACTTTTAAGGTTTGTTAACTTGTTTGTCCACATAATTTTTGGATAACATACATGAAATGTATTTTTACAAAATTGATGATTTCATTGTAACCGGGCAAAGACATGGAAACATAAATAAGTGGTACAACTGAGGTAAATATATTTATTATGTGGAACAACTAATATTTTGATTTTTACTGCCAAAGTATAACTATGCACAAAGTGGTACAACTCAAAAACTAGTACAACTATATATGCACAGTCGATACAACTAGAAAACTGGTATAACTACTTGTTATTTAATTTAGTATTGTTTTAAATATGCATCACATTTTGAATGTGTATCTTATTTTAAATATTTTGATTGAAACACTAATGTCGAGTAGTTGTACTATTCTTATATATTACAGTGTAGTTGAACTTGTTGCATTAGTTATACCAAAATACATCTAAATTTTTGGGTTGACTTGATGATTTATGGGGCTTACTAGTGGGCTGAAATGGAGAAGCCATTGATAGTTCCGGGAAAAGATCGCATTGACGGTCCGGTGGAGATGTGGTTTCTCTCTTGCAGTTCCGAGCCCGTTTGTTTGGATTTGACGAAGACCCACCATGGACACCACCGTCGAGCTTCTTCTTTTTCGCCACGACTACACTCTTCTTTGTCGCATCTCTCTTTTTCTTCATTGCGTCTTTTTTATTTTTCGATGCGGCATCTCTCTTCTTCACAATAGAGGCCATCTTTTTCTCCATCGATGATGGTCACTCTTACTCATCGCCGACGCTCTCCTCTTTTTATTTTTCCAGTGACTCGTGTTTTTTGGAACCATGGTTGAATACTTTTTTGGATCCACATCTACTTTTTTGGCCTTGAGAACAAAAAGATGATGATGTCTTTTTTCGAAAATAGTACAACTAGTATAACTTGTACAACTTTTAAATAAATAATTATCCAATTCAAATATTATTAAAAATATACAATTCATGTATTTGATACATGCAGACGGGGAAAGATTAGACCAACATGTCTTATTGGTTCTAAATTATCCTTTTTCTATCATTTTTATATACTGATAACAAAAAAATAAAGATCACCAAATTATTGTAAAGTTGTATTAGTTATACAAGTTTTTCTTGTATCAGCTATATTGGCTATACTCAATATACTTTTACTAGTTATATTTGTTTTAGTTGTACTAGTTGTACCAATTTGATTTGTACTAGTTGTATGAGTTGGAGTTGTACTAGCCGTACCGGTTGGAGTTGTACTAGTTGTGTTAGTTATACTTTGTGTTATTCTTTATTTTAAATCTCGTTCATAAAAGATGAAATTTGATTCTAAATAAGATATAATTGATTAAATATGAGTATGAGTTGTTCGATTTGGGTTAAGAAAGAGAAAATTGGAGAATGGTTAAAGAAAAATTGTGATATGACATAGGTTAGTAAATATGTTTAAGTTATCTGGTCTCATGGTCTTTTCCCCTAATTTTTATTTATTTTTAATTCATTTTTAAAATAAAAAAAACAATAGGTTTATATCAGATTTTTTTGACCCCTTGCAGTCTATTTTATCATTTGATCCCCTACACCGGCAGGAGAATGCAAGTTGAATCTGGGATCCACTTCATCAACTTTTCATTATACTTCTGCCACTTTAAGAGACTTAATGAATTATGCAAAGAAGATATTGATTTAGGTTACACCTAGGAACTGGTGTAAAGCTCACTACCAGTTGTTTTAGCTGACATACTCATCTAAACGCCATCTGGTGTAAAGAAACCTATGCTACAACTTGCAGCTAATGCATGAAAACATTCAGATTAAAAAAAATAAGAATTAACCAAGCATAAAAATATCTTTGTATCGTGGGAACTCCAATATAGATGGAAAAAGACAAAACTTGTTCATTGACTCCTAACTAAAGCAAGATTTTGTTATCTAATATTATTATTACTGGTTCATAGTTAACATGTCTCATGAGTCATGATCTTTACAGCTATTTATAATAATTGGTAATCAAAAAATCTCGAACCTTTTGGGATGAAACCGATACCAAGACATCATATTATATTATGTTCGAAGATGCTGAAAAAAATTAAAAGAGGAACCATGATTTGTAAACTATATAGCCCAAAGGTGCAGCTTTGAAGAATTGATCTAAAACCAAATTATGGAAACAAAAACCCAGAAGGTTATCTCTAAATTCTAAAATAACCTATACCTTTACATTTCAAGAAATTGTGTTTGGTATAGGGCGGATATGGTGGGATGAAGAAGTGTTGGAGGAGGAGCCTTCATATCACCACAGCAAGAACTTCAACAGCTCCAAATGTTCTAGAACTACCAACAAACAGAGATCGAGTTTGTGAACGATTTCAAAACCCATCAGCATCTTGATCCAATAAAAAAATTGCAAAATCTATATAATAATAGTACAGTTTCTATTCTCCTCTAAAGCTATCCACCTCAGCATAAGGTGAGTTCCACATAAATATATTTTTAATTTCTTTCAAAAAATCTCTAACTTTAACACTCTTCCATCTAATGATCTATTTTCATGACGATATAGTTTCACAACCCAAACAATTGTTCTCTTCACCTCCCCGACTTTGACTCTATAAATAGTACAGTTTCTACTCTCGTCTAAAGCTATCCACCTCAGCATAAGATGACTTCCACGTAAATATATTTTTAATTTCTTTCAAAAAATCTCTAACTTTAATACTCTCCCATCTAATGATCTATTTTCATGACGATATAGTTTCACAACCCAAACAATTGTTCTCTTCACCTCCCCGACTTTGACTCTATAAATTTGATCCATACTTTCATATGAATCGGGATCTAGCCGCAACGCTTTCGTATAAATTTTGGGTCACGCACGACAAAGAAAACCTTCTATATTCATGTCTTTCGTCATAGCTGTTCTCGGGATTCCTGTCTCGTCTCTATACGTATGTTGCCTTCGACAACCTCCATCTCGGACTGTTGAATGGGGTGAGATTGCAGATAGGCCGGCTACATACTCACTCGGTATTTTGTTTTTGATTTTTTTCTTTGTTTATCATCTATTTAAAGTTTTAAACTTGCTAAAGTAGCTGTAGAGACACTCTTTGTATGGCAGGAAAAAGTGGCATTGCTCTTCTGGCTGAAGAGAATATATGCAGAGCCTAATAAGTAGATATATTTATTTGTTCAAATCAACATTTCCCATCTCTGTTTCTGCAAGTTTGTTGATGATGTTTCTATTTTCTTTCAGAGACTTGTGATTAATCTTCTAAAGAAAGAGCTGAGACGTGCATTCACGGAAAATCAAAAGAATGTGGTTCATTCTTCTTTGGAGTCTAAATTACTTCATCATTTACTAACAGAGTTTTATGTGTGTACCCTTGCATGAACATGAACATGAACATGGTGTCAATCTGAAGGGAGAAGAAGAACGAGAACAAGCGGTTTTCACTTATTCAGTGATTGTACCATCTTTCAGGTTTAATCGAATCATATATTGTTTGTTCGTTTTAAAAGTGAAAGTGTTACGTTTCCCTCCTCTTGTGGCTCGCTAGAAGTGAACTGGTTTTCTGTTTGCTTAGAACTAACGATTCAAGCAACCAAGCGAAGTGGTCTCCAAAGAACTAACTTCTCTCTTGGCTACTCACTTAGATTGATATCACTGGTAAGTAGAATCAATTTGGAAAAAATGGGTTGTTGTTTATAATTTTGAAATAGTTGTTAGGCTAACAATGAAGTAGCTATGGAGATGGAAACAACTTCGAAATCAAAAGGGGAAGTTGAATCAAAAGGGAAAAATGTGAGAATCAAGAAAAACATGGTGTATAGAAGGAGAAAAGAAAAGAGCATTAACAGTTTTCACTCTGTATGTGAGTCAGTGAGTGGACCATTTGTGTCCACGTATGCGATTTTTTAATGACAGTGGGCCCTGCGTCACTTTTGGTTTTCGGTCCACAGGTTTGTTTTGGTTCGATTCTACGTGTTCTGGTTCGCTAAATACAGGAATGATGGTTTGGTCTGATTATTCATGTTTAGTCTGATTAAAATGCTCACTTTCGGTTTCCTGGTTGACTGATTTGAATTTGGTTTGATATTTAAGTCTACTGACTGAGTGTATTTAAGTTTTATCGAAGAAGGAGACGAACAGTTGAACATTTTTCTTTAAACAAGTCAACAATGTTTGTTTTCATACGTGAACAACCAAAAGGGACAGTCAACAATTTCGTTCATGATTACTATATTATTATAACTAGAGTTATGATGATTGTGTTTGTACGCTACTTATCCAACAAATTGACAACTAACCAGGGGATGACTCATAAAAAATTCTTGAAGGTGACGTAGGAATCTATATAGGAGACCACCTCCACAGTGACCTAAGAGGCGAGATCGTCCCCGATGATCTACAACAGGTAACTAACTACTCATATAACTTCAAATCATATCAAATTTATAATCTCTTCACATGACCATGTATTACTAGGGGAAACGGTGAACTAATGAGCAAACATATGGGAAATGGAAACAAATAACGCAACAATAATGTTATTCAAAATAAACAGAGACACCAGTTAGTTACGACTTACACCTTAAACTGCATCTATCTTCAGTTTCACGAAAATCTTAATGCAGGGAAGATGAAGAGCAGTACATAAAGTTAGCACATAAGTAACGATGTAGAATTTAGAAGAACAACGTAGCAAAAAAAGTTAAATGGTGTTAAATAAAATAGAGGTAATTAAACCATCTTTATGAGACAGTTACTTCTAATTCTAAATAGCATGATTTACTTTATCACATGCATTTTGAAACTAATAAGTCCAATTTTGAAAAAGGGTTAAAATAGGAAGAAAAAGGAAAGTGGATACTAGTAGAAAAGCACACAAAATTATCCGTAAATTAAATATGGAGCGAAGGAAACAAATACATAAACAAAGCTTGATGGAGAAACACTACAGTAAAGGATATAAATAACATTTATTCTGATCTTCCGCAGGTTGCATGGCCACAGAAAAATGGACGTACTAGAGTATAGAAACATGAAGAACAATGTTGGGCCTGAAACAAAATGTAATAGTCTTCCCTACATAACGGAGGGTTTAATTTTCACATGATTTCATCTTTCAATTCCGAGAAGATTTAAGGTGTGATTCAATAAACAATTCATAATGTAAAATATTTTAGATTAGAAGAAGAAAGAATCAGACATTTGAAGAACAAAAGTAGCTGAATATAAATGATTTGGTCAATCGAGTAGGAGAAAATTTTGAAACAACAAATTATTACAAAATATAATATTCCAATATGGAACAGACAAAACTGTCGATCAAAGAAATATGACACGAGAGCCAAACCTCCATAACCAAGCATAAAAACCACTATAGACAGATTTTAGAAAAGAGAATGACAAACGGCTGAAATAGAAAACCATAACATAAAGCAAACCCAATATTAGTAATCAATATCTGAAACCTAATCTGAAATGGAAATATAACGTAATGAGCCCCGGGCGTACGCGGGGGTGATAATCCCTAGTATAGAATAAAGGGAAACTTTCGGGTGGCTTTAAAAGATCCCATAGCCAAAGCTTTTATATTCTTTTGTGGGGTTGTAGATTTTGGTTGGATGTAAGATTAGATGAATACATTTATATAGGAAGAGAAACAAAGAAGGTGAAATGAAATCACGAAGAAATGAATAGAAAACACAATTGAATGTTTTAAGAGTGGATTGATAACGGCGAATTGCATAATGTTGAAACGACGAAACGATGAAAGTGAAGGAGAAGAGGAGGGCTGGAACTTCGGATATTCGGTTCGGGATCGGATCCGGATTTTTCGGATAAATGAATTCTATACCCAATGTGTACTTAGTAGATTTCGGTTCGGGTACTACCGGTTTCGGGTACCCGTTTCTTAGGTGAATTATATAAATATTTGCAAAATAAAATAATTATATACCATTTTTTATTTATTTATTTTATTTTTTAAAGAAAAGTAAATAGAAATTTTATATATATATTAGTAATATGTATTAAATACAACGAAGTTGAACTAGTCTAGTGGTATTACAGTTGTCGCTTTACTTAACCAACTCTGGTTCGACCCTCGGAAGATACAAATCTATGTTTTTTAAACATAGAATTCGGGTTAAATGGGTACCTGTTCGGTTTCGGATAAAAACCGGAACCGAACCAATACCCATGGATAATTAACACTAATACCCATCGGATAAATTGCCTAGGACCGAAACCGAACCGAACCGGTCCATTTCGGGTCAGTTCCGGTTCGGGTATTCGGTTATGGATAAAAATCCCAGGCCTAGAGAAGGGTCAGAAATGATTTGCAATGAGAGATAGGCTTGAAATGGTCCAATTCAAAGCCCATATGAATGGCTCGGTAGTAAGATGTATCGAATGAAGGATGAATTGACGTGGCAATTTGAAATCTTTTGATTGGCTGATTTATTTATCTGACGTGGACAGCTTTAGAGTGGAGTATATTCTCCTTTTAGTATTGTTAGATTTGTTTGTATCTAGCACCAGATGTCTCCCACGAAAACTATGACATAGAACTAATTATAAAAATGATTTTAAACGATTTTATACTCACTATATATATATATATACTTTTCCAAAAAAAAATCCACAAAATGCAAAACAGTCAAATATACAATTTTAAAAATATTCAGTCATTTTTCATGATAAATGTTGATAGTTTAGTTGAGTTATTACTTTCAGAAATGATTAAAGTATTTGTATATTTAAAAACAGAAAATATATGGTAAGTCTTTAAAATATTATTAATAGATGAAAATAATTTACTATGATATAAAATTGAAAAATTGGAACATTATATTAATATGAGACTAGAGTTATAATATACTCTAATAATATAATTATTATAGCTTTGATTATAATAAAATTATATGGTAAATTTAAAATAATATTAATCAATAAAAAGATTATTATAATTTAAATTGAAAAACGGAAACAATATATCAATACGAGACTTAGAGTAAAGATCCTATTGATATAGTTTTGATTATAATAAAATTGAAATGCTTATTTTTTTAAATAGGAAAAAGATATATAAATAAAACATGAGTGATGAATAATAAAACTTGTTTTCTGTATTCTTGGTTATTTTATATTTTTACGTACTTAATTTTTTTTTTGTTTGCCAAAATACATGTGTTTTACGTATTCCTATAACTGTTAATTAATTAGTTTTATCTGTTTTTATAATATGAAAATAAATTAAGTAAGGAAGATCAATATAGATGATAAGTTCTAAAATTGATATGGTCGAAGATGGAAAATATAAAGTAAATTGAATTTTTTAAATTATTTACAAAATAATGATATGTATTTTTTCGGTAAAATAAACTTTTACAATATATGATAAAAAAATTCTAAGAAATTTTATACAACTAGAATCATGCTAATTTGATGTAATAAAATTAATGAATCTCATATTAATATTAAGTATATATGTCTAAAATTACTGAATCTCACATTAAAATTACTGAATCTCACATTAATATTATTTTCTGATATAATTAGTTAATAATATTTAATTAAAATAGGTATGTATTAAAGTAACTTTTTTTAATATGAAAGCAAAACTTTCAAAAAATAATACTTTTAAATGAATCATTGTTTGATAAGAGAGTGTGATGATCAGAGAGAATTTAAGGATGCATTTGTTTGGTTAACCAATTGTGAGTGGTATGTTAAACACTAAGGCTCTAACTGGTGATCATTAAAATAGGAATAGAAATGAGTAGAAAATGAATGAATAGAAACAAAATAAAAAATGAAAATGAATATGTAATCCTTTTGTTTCATATCAATTTTGATAAGGAATGTTTTTCTTCTATAGTTCCTTAAAATTCAAAGAATGGCAAGGAATCAAACGCAACAAAAATTCTCCATAAATGATGTAATTTTTAAGGAATGAGTAGGAATTGACTATTACTCTTCATTCCCTATGTCACCATTTGGACCCTAAATCAAAATGTGTGAGAAATTGTTATTTGACAAAATTATGGAAATTTTATCATTGTCTTACTTCTGAATAAAATAAAAATGATAGACAAAATAATGTGAATATAGAAACTGTTATAAGATAATTTTTTGTTCATTAATCTTTGTTTTTTATTAATCACAAATTATTTCATAAAAAGACATTTGGAAACTTATATTAAAATTTATAGAATTATCACTATATCTCGATAATCTTGATTATACGATATCAAGACTTTTGATTTTCAAACTATTTAAAATGAAAAGATTATTATTAGTAGCTATTTTTATTACTCAAAATTATAAACATAATATATAATTTTCATACAATGTTTATACCCGCGAAATCGTTGATAACCACCTATTAAGTCTAATTTCTAGATGTCAAATTGTGTGTGATACACACAATTAGGAAGACTATAGTAACATTAGGAAGAATCTGCTCTTTCTTGGGCGACAAGACACAAATGGTAAAGTTCGAGTTGGATTCTACTTTATAAACGAAAACATTCTAATAAATAAAAAATCCTTAGTCAAATATGAGTCGGCGTGTGGTCGATGCTCGGTAGGAAAGTGACAACTCCTTGATCATCTCATATTTTGGAGTATAAATATTATCAGACGAGATTGTTACAGTCTTCAATTGACAAGCGTTTGTCAAGATGTAAACCACAATATCTTTGTCTTGTGGTATTCCATAGTACCCTGACCAGCTGAAAGTTTGCAAACTCGATGTAATACATTTACGAACAGTGTTCGGTTGGTTCCACCAAGCTATATAACCACATTTATGATCCTGCGATAGAGGAATTCAAAACACACACTACTGTGAACTAGACCAGATATAACAGTTTCACGAAAAAGTTTACTTAAGACATCCGTATTGGGAGTCTTTCGCCAAAATTATATATTAATTAAAAAAAAAAACTCTCGAAACTCGAAAAAGCTTACCATTTCAAAGAGGTCTAGTCCTCGTAAGTTAGGAGAACCTTCGAGTAACCGTACAAGGAGACTAGACGCACAATTAGTGCCTACGCATAGCTCCAAATGCTCAAGCTGGTTGACAACAAACCTGCCACGATATATATAGCCTGAATGCGAATGAAAATGGTAGAAAATATTAATGTTAAAATTCAGGGCTATCATGAGTTTTCAACATATATAAAACTAACTAGCGATCAACAGATTCACGCTAACATTATTCTATAATTTTCCAAGTATGTGAGACGTTCATCTATTCATTAACAATTTAACAGATAAATCTATAAGCGAGATTAAAGAGTTGCAGCTAATTAACTGATTTACCTCCAAAGATAATGTAAGCCGCTTGGCAGATGTGACTGATCCTATAATTAAAAGTTAAAGTGTTCTAGTTAGCTGTTGATCTCTAAACTGAGGTTGGTTATACTAGGGGTAAACCTATATGTGAATACTAGTAGTTGGCCCGTCCTACGGGCGGGTGAGTCTAACATAAAATTATTATATATTAAAATATATTTTAGTTTTATAAAAAATTAGAAATTTATTTTAATTGAAAATAATAAATAGTTTTATTCTAAGATTATATTGTAAATTTTGTTGGTTCGAGTTGAAAGAAAGTTTTTAAGTTAATAAAACATGTTAAATAAAACAAAATTAAGGGAAATGTAAGATTTATATTTTTTCTTTTGATTTTTATTTAACTTTGATATAGTTGAAGAAAATCTAAAGTGAAAATAACTGATACTTTTTTAAGAGTTTTTTAAATTTTAATATTATTATATTAATTAATTTTCTTTAATTAATCTATCTCCGAGCTAAATCAATTAAAATATAATTTAGTGTGATAAAATTATAAAAAAGATATATTTTAAAGTACTATATAAATAGTTTCAATAATGTCATAGATAGTAATTAATATATTTTATTTAACAACAAATGATGTCTTATAATATATGTTTGTTTCATTTTATATTAGATTTGCAATTTATACTGAAATTCTATTTAATTTTTTGTATTTTATTAATTATGTTTTGTAAATTATTTTAGCAATTTGTTGAACTTTATTTTATAGCAGAAGTACCAACAACTTCTACTGCTGAATATAACGCCAAATTACAAAAATGTACACCCATCTCTAAAGGTAACAACAACTCTGTTCAGTATCTTTTTCAGAACAAATTGAACTCAAAATGAAGTAATATCCGTAGAGTTCCCTAACAATGAGGTATTTCCAAAAATTACTTGGTCATGATCCACTTCCCTTTTTCAATGACAGTAATCCTCTCCTAAAATAGCTTATATGTACACTGTTACCTGGGTTATGATTGCAGGTTCTTCATAGATTTCTTGTCCAGGAAGATATCTCGTTAAAATGGACATTCAAGGGAACGGAGGTCCAGACTTTCATCCAAGTTCACCTAATCCTAAATTTTTTGCCGTCTATAACAACTATAACCTCTATATTCCTTCAGGGTCAATTTTTCAACACATCTAGAATCTTTCCCCAGTTTGAATATGAAGGGTATGAGTGAAAGTTACAAAGTGGAAATCATAGGAATATACAGGCAACACTTTTCTTTTAACCTGATGAATAAACCTTCACGTCGCCTGAAAATACTTTGCCAACAGTTGGAGTTTGAACGTTATGTAGAGGCTCTTGAACATGACCAGTCAATCTCTCCTTTCTTTCCTGTTTTTTATTCTAGTAAGAGATTCAGTTATGCGATATTCTAACACAATGTCGCATATTAAATAGACAAGATATTACTTGAATTTATGTCAAGGCCAAATACTTTTGCAATGGAAGTTGATATTGTCGGATGGTGCTTGTGAGACTCTTCTCCTAAATCAGTCAAAACACATTAAAAATGTTATGTAAAGTCTCTATTGGGTGAGGAAAGACTGATTTGGAGGGCTATCTTGAATTTTCTTCCTTGTAAGCTGCAGGAAAAAAACATATAACCTTATACAATAAACCGAATAGCAATCTAGTAGCCAAAAAGAAAGACGTCTGATTACTTTGCCATTTTACTATACTAACAAATGATCCAAATTATAACGTAGCTTATCCAAAATGAAAATTCTGTGATTTTTCTTGACACAATGATTTGTAATATAGATGGAAAATTTGCAGTGTCTCTAGAACAAAAGGAAAATTAGAGGAAGAGTTAGCTCTTGCTGCTAATTTGAAGATGAAGTGTAATCAGAACCAAAAGTCTATTATAAGTTACTTTCCAGACTTGGTTACTATATAGTTTCTCAAAGTGAGAATAATGTTTGTATATCTGAACAATTAAACATGCTAATGGAGGTAACATTGAAATATCCAGTTTCCAAAGAGGGGTGATTATAAGCCAAAAAAAGCTCCTCCAGAAATCACATTTGCATTGCTTAGAAAGGAAAGCGATCCATTTACCTTATTTTGCAGATCTTTCTCAAGGTTCGAGTGAGCTGTTAGATTCTTGTACCCAAATAAAAAATAAAGCTTTCCATCTGTAAAGGCAAGGATTGTGTTTATGAAATGAAGATTGTACCTTATTTGTTAAATCCTTCTTCTTCCTCTACAATATTCGATGGATCAAAGATCTAGTGCCTTGTCCATTGCTTATGTAAGTCAGGCGAAGCAAAATATATGTTATAAAGATTTTAGGGGGGAAATGAGAGGAAGCGTCTTCATTTGGCAAAGCATTCAAATGATAATTAGTTGAAAGTTGAAACTAATATTTACTTTCCGAAAGTTTCATGCTTGTATATCTGAACATTAAAACATGCTAATGGTTTTGTCTCTATTGTCTCTCACCGGATTGGAGTCACTCTGTTTCTCTCAAACCCCACATATCCTCTGCTTCTCTCACCAGCTTGGATATATCATTCTCATGTTTCCACTTTATCGATTGAGCCTTGGTTTTGTATCAGACTGACGTTTTGTAATGTCACCCTCCGACACCTAGAGCTGTAAACTGGGCGAGCCCATGTCCATTAGCCCATATCCATTTGTCCATTTATTGTTTGCGGATAGAGAGTGACCATGTCCATTAAGAACCATGTCCATTAAGGACCATATCCACTAACACCTATATTTTCATGGGCTGCCATGGGGTCCATAATGACCATATAAAAAATTTTAAATTTTAATTTATACGCCTACAATTATATATACTAGTTCATAAAATTAAAATCCATCCATAAATTCAAAAGTACAACAATACATAAGTTCATAAGTACAACAATTACGGTCTTGGCGGGAAAAATCGATTTTGCGGTTTTGGCAGAAAAACTTAATTTTGCAGTTTTGACGGGAAAACTCGATTTTGCAGTTTTGGTGGAAAAACTCATTTTTGCGGTTTTGGCGGAAAACTAGATTTTCTGATTTTGGCAGAGAAACTCGATTTTTCGGTTTTGCCATGGGGTCCATAATGACCATATAAGAAAATTTTAATTTATAAGCCTACAATTACATGTACAAGTTCATAAAATTAAAATTCATATATAAATTCATAAGTACAATAATACATAATTTCATAAGTACAACAATTTCGGTTTTGGCGAGAAAAATTGATTTTGCGGTTTTGGCAGGAAAACTCGATTTTCCAGTTTTGGCGGGAAAATTCGATTTTACGTTTTGAAGAAAAACTTAATTTTGCGGTTCTGACGGAAAAACTCGATTTTCTGGTTCTGGCGGGAAAATTTGATATCAAAATTTAAGCGAAAAATCAATTTTACGATTTTAGCGGAAAAACTTAAATTTTAGAAACCCTAGGTTTTGTGACCATTGGACAGTCTACGTCCATAAAGCCCAAAACCAACAAAGACCATTTTCTTAATGGTCTTCCACATTTTATCCAATAAAAACCAATGGGAAAAATGAGTTTGTCCATATTAAGCCCGTTTGTATATGGACATGGCAACCATTGGACGGCCCGACCATTTGACACCTCTACCGACACCGTCGCTTTCCTTGGGAAAATTTCAGGTGCGCTGAAGCTAAAAAAAACTTGGAACTTATGTATCTCTCCAAGGATTTGCGCTCCGGTGCTAACGCATTCGGTGGGGTTCTACCTGATGGATGTTGAGACTGAAGCATGTCAACTCCGATTACCTCACCACCTTTATTCACATTACACGTCTTGACGACACTGTGTCTAGAACACCCAGTTTTCAATTCAGCAAGTGAGACTTGGGATGACGCCATTGTTGTTTGATGAGATTTGAAGCGTGATGTAAAGGTCAGGATGTTGTAGTGATGGGAATAACGGAGATTGTCATGCTTATTTATAGGAATACGATTTCAATCGAGCGATGAGAGGATTGTGGGATATTAAATGTGACTTAGTGGGAAGAGTGCGTATTAAGCTTTAAAGTGAAGACTTAAAGATATGGTAGTAACTCTAATGGAAGCGTTACGGTGAAGCTTATAGCAGGGGGATAGCAAGAGATGGTGAGAGGAAGAAGACGGTTATTTAATGCTAGGGTAGAGTGTGTACCTTGGAAAATTTTTATATGAGCATAATATTTTTAGAAAGTCATAAAGCCCATATTCCCCTTTATATATATGGACGATGAAATGGATTCATTTCCTGCATGATTTGTTGGGCCTATTAGTACTAAGCTCAAACGTTAGCAGTTCAAATAACAGAAATCACATTTGCCCATAAATGCAAAACAATGAAAACAGAACTTTGCGAGAGTTTTAAAAGCTGGACACATGTCAATTTTTAAAGTAGGCTCTGCTGACGTGGCATCATAAGAAAGTACTTTCCAGTTTTCAATGCGTTGTAGTATATTATGTGTTCATCACCGTTATCGTGATCATTTCAATACCTAAATTAATATAGCTGTTGAATCAAGATTCGTGAGAAGTTGAAGCCATTTTAAAGTAGCTTCGGTTCAAAACGATTAAAGGTTGAGATGATCGGTTTATTAACTCGAGAAATACGTGATCGTGATCTAAAAGTTATGGAAAAGAGGAGAAAGATATGTAAAGAAGATTCACAAGCACCCTCCAGCTCAGGGGGGGGGACCAGAAAAAGCCCACAAAGTAGGTCCCCGGACGTCCAAGATTCTAGCTAACTACTGGAATAGATCTTATGTTCTTCTTTGCTTAACACATAGAAGTTCGTTCTTGCTGGTGAGGAAAACTAGCCTAAAAGAGAATCTTCATATTGCCAAGGATACAGAAGAATGGGAATCGTAGAAAGAGGTTGCGCTTTCTATGATCAATCCTGATACACGTGTGTGTAGTCACATAAACCTGATTAAACAGAGCTATCAAGTCTGTTTAAACTATTTTTAATAAGAGTATTTTTTGAGGAATTTCGTGTGTGCACAAGTATTTTCGTATTTTCGTATTGTCCAAGTTCTAGTTTCTACATTTGGTATCAGAGCGTTCAACCTCTTCGATATCTACATCGTTTACAAGTTGAGATCTTGGGAAGAACATGGATCATATGAAGGAACTAATCTCAGTGCAGAAGCCGATCATGCTGGATGGATCAAATTTTGGACACTGCAATATCAAAATAAGGTATATCATTCGCGGTATTGATGAGGAGACATGGGATTCTGTTGTTAATGGCTGGACTGAGCCTACCATGATGGATGAGAAGAGAAAAAAAGTGTCCAAGCTGTTGGAGCAATGGACGACTGAAGAAAAAAATGCGTCAAAATGGAACTCAAATGCCATTTCTACCATCTTCTCTGCCGTTGATATAGATCAATTCAAGATTATACAAGGTTGTGAATCGGCCAAAGATATGTGGGACACACTAGTGAACTACTTTGAAGGAGATTCTAGTGTTAAAATGACTCGCCTTGACCATCTTAAGACTAAGTGGGAGAATCTAAGAATGGAAGAAGATGAACCTCTTGGAAGCTTCACAAACAAACTGAACACGATTGAAAATGAGACAGACGTGCTGAGAAAAAATGTACAAAGAAAAGAAGCTTGTAAAGATGCTTATCAGATGTCTTCCCAAGCGGTTTGAATCTTACAAGGCTGTCATCAAGGCGACCATGAACTCGGATAATACCAAGTTCGACAAACTAATGGGATTACTCATGTCATTTGAACTAGAGCGGACTCAAGATCAACCTCTTCCGGTTAAAGGAAGTGCATTCACGGCGAACGCTGAAGATGAAAGGGTAAAGAAGCTAGAAGCTGATGTCAGTCTGATGGCAATAAGCTTCAACAACATTGTGAAACGGCTTGACAAAGGAGTGTCAAGGAGTTTTCAGATGTACCAACCATGGTGGAACTCAGAGAAACGCAAGGACCTATGAAGACATACATGAATGGAAAAAGGACTTACAATGTCATGAGTGTGAAGGATTTTGCCACTTTCAGCGCGAATGTCTGCTGTTTAAAAGGAAAGAACTGAAATGTGCTGAATGCAAAAGAGTGGGCATCTCAAGATGGAATGTCCAAACCTCGAGAAGAAGAATGGAGGCAAATCCTTATTGTGCCTCGGAGAAACTGAATCTGAAGATGAGGGAAATAACAAGGATCTTCTGCTGAACTTTGTAGCACTAGTGGGAGCTGAAAACTAAACCTCAGACTCGGACACGTGACACTACGATGAAGCGGATGAGATAGATGTTAAGAAGGATTATCGTGAGTTGTATGATCATTGTATGAAACTCAGTCACAAAAATAGCTGATAAAGGACACAACTATACATAAGGCTCATGTCAACATCCTGACGATTGACTCTATCGAATCAGGTGACAAAGAGAACAAAGCACCTGAATCCGGAAATATGTTGAGAATCATGAAGGGTATAGAAAAGGAGCTGGTTGATGAAAAACAAAAGAATCTTACATTGGAAGATTGGATAGCCAAGATGTGGGAAGCTTACACTGAATAACAAACCAAAGTTCGAGGGCTGGAACAAGATTTGACTGAAAACCACAAAAAGATTCGGATGTTGAGAAGAGGAACTAAAGATCTTGATCAACTTTTGAGTTTCGGACAACCACAAAAAGCTATATGGGGATTGGAATACAATGGGAAGGAATATGCGTCTACTATGTTCGTACATGGAAAAAAACTCTTAAAGGAGCAAGTTACAATAAATGTACTTGGTGAATGTTTTGGACCGAAATATCCAAAAGCAACACAAATGACAACAGGACAAGTGAGTGCAACGGCGACTACACGAAGAACACAAGAGACTGACATCAGGAAGGTGACATCATAGAAGGTAGAGACACTACCAGTTGATAAACGCATAGGTTATTTTGCTTGTGGAAGAATGAGGCATAAGAAAGCGTTATGCTACAGATTTCTCAGGAAGGTTCGTCAAACCTAGAAAGCGGGAAAATGCTTTATTGAAAGAAAATAGTTCAAAAGAGTCTATATCACAAATGATCAGGACCTGGCAAGAGCATGGTACTTCGACAGTGGGTGTTCGCGACACATGACAAGAAATGATGGCCTACTCACAAATCTGGCTTAGACAACTAGTAAAAAGGTTATGTCTGGAGATGGCAAAAAAAGGAAGAGTCCAAGGAGTTGGTTCAATTAAACATCTGTAGCAACCATCTCTCATCAATGTCTATTTGGTGGAAGGATGAAAATCAAACCTCATTAGCATCAGTCAATTGTGTGATGAAAGTCTGATGGTGATGTTCACCAAAACTGAGTGCACAGCGGTAGATGAGGATGGCAAGGTAATTCTCTCCGGAGTTCGAACATGAAGTAACTGCTATATGTGAAAAACGTCTCAAATATTAGGAACAGAGGAGAAACAAACAACAAGTAAGGACACTTCGCAATGGCAAGTTATCATGGAAAGTGAGATGGTGGAATTGTCTCAGTCAAAAGTATGGATATCACAGTCATACTTGAGATGCTTGCAGTGCTGCGGTGATCCTTTGGACGAAGAGCATCAAGCTAATGCTACTCAACTCTCAACTGCCTTCGATACAAACACCGAAAACTGTCCATACCAATGGAAACACGAGTATCAGATGAACATCACAAGAGAATTGAAATACTTCCTTGGTTCTCAGTAGAGAGACATGTATCATGAATTTAAATCCAGGAGCTTGACCAAACATTTTGACAATGAGTCAAGTAAGCTGATCAGTCAGAGGGGCATCATCGATGCGGTAGTCCAATACAACAAAGCGTTAACGATCAGTCTCGTCTACATTACCGAAAGTCAACCTCAACTATGTATTGATTTGAGTCTGTGTGAAGACACATAAATGATCTTCAATCCACATTATCTTCATGGAGTAAAACGAGTGATTGGTTACATTCGAAAACAACTTGTCTGTAACTTTTATGAATTTACTGACAAGGATGCTTGTTGTGCAGTGTTGTGTGATGGGTGATGGGCGAAGGTACAAGAACTGTACATGGGTGACAACCACGACCCCTCTCTGGTGATACTACGAGAACAGTTTGAGCTTGGTAAAAGATGCGTTCAGATTCTGTGGATGAGACATCTGATAAACTGCTACGGTAAGATCACTAACTCTGGGAGAAATTCATAATGACGCAAGACGTGAAAACATTGTTGCTAAACAGAAAGCATATGTTTGCGGTAGACACATTGCTGTTAAGCTCCACTTTGTGTTTAACCTGTTGGATGAAAAATTAACCATTTTCAGGCACAAAACCTCAGAAAACCAACTATTGGATTTGTTCCAAAAACCCATGGATCTCAGTAGTCTCTTGTATTCGTGAGAGCCTGTTGGGATTCGCTACCTTTAAGACAATCAATTGTAACCAAAATAATTTCCTTGTGTAAATGATAAACCATTTTAGTCCAAGAAGTACATGTAGCCCTAGTGGAGAGTATCAACCTATCTTAGAAACTTTGGTTGAAAATCACAAAATCAGTCTCAGAAACATAAACACTCATGTTAGTTCAGGCTGTTACAACAATTTGTGTATGATTTTGATCACTGTTTGGACTGAGTTGCACCAAAGCCATCAAAGATAAATGAATTATTCCTTATAAATCCTCCTATGAGCAAAAGACTCACTCATGTTTAAAATAGTCAAGTTTATAGACTATTAAGAGGAGGCCTGTTGAATTCTTAGAGCAAACAAATCAAATGAATCATTGAATACTTAAAAAAAAGGAATGGTATGAATGCATCTCAGCTGAGAAAAGCAGTGCCCAAGAATGTGTTAGTCTCTAACGAGGTACATTGTCAATAAGCTTTAAGACAATAGGATAACTCTTTCAATGACATGAATAATTCGTTGGCTAAGGTTTTGATGAGTGATTCAAACTGAATTTTGAGGGAAAGAGGTACCACATTAGTTTTGATAAGATTACATCTCGACTGAGAACTGCAGTATCTTTGGTTACAAATAATAAGTTAACTATGAGATGGTGTGAGTTAACTATTAGAGGAAAAATGATTCGATTGTGTGGTTATCTTTTTTCTGGTAGAGGAGTTTAGTTGGTATAAGCTGAATGAGAATTGTGTGTCTTGTTGGTCTTTATGTGTATGATTTACACCCAAGAAATTGGAAGTATTTGGTTGTTAGCTACCATTTAGAGTCTTAACCGAACATATGCGATTAAAATGGTCTTGAATTTGTGCTGAATAAGTAATTAGTGGTTTGTGTGTGTGAATTGAGTGGAAAACATATGGGTCTTATTATCTTGTCTTACTGACCGTATTGTTTAAGATAAAGTGTTTCAGAAACATGTATCTCTTCTAAGATAGATCTAATGACCTCAGATCGATTCGTCTCTGTTAACAAGAAATACCAGAGACTCAGTCTTAGGGGATTTCATCGTCAAACTTTCATTCCGGAGCACATACTTGAGCTTCAAGCAGCCATGAACCTCATTGACAGTTTTGGTTGGAGAGCCACCGTGGCACACATTCCTGCTTTCTCTCATATCTTGATCAGAGAGTTTCTTGCGAATCTTGATGAAGGGGGTTCTATCGCTCAAATTCGGGGTGAGTTGTTTCAAGTCTCGTCAAATGTGGTGAATTAAATGTTTGACATGCAAGATGATGAGGATTTTGAGGATTGGAAACTCACATATCTGAATCACTATATATCACTTCTCACTGGTGAACTCTGTGATCAATGGAATGGGTTCGCCATCGAAGATCTATGTCTTGTGTACCGTCAACTTTACCACATATGCAACACTAATTGGATTCCAGGGGAGGAGTCAGATGATAGGGTACAAGAGCGTCTCAGATTGTTCGGTTCCTTGGTCATGAGGAAGCATGTAAACTTTAGTGAACTGCTATTATCTCAGATCCACTATGGTGTTAGCAACCTATTGGATGACTCTGATGTCTGCCTTCCGAACTTTATTCATCAGATTCCGGCGCATCAGAGAGAGGTTAGTCACATGCTTGATGATGATAAGCTTATGGGGGAGTCAAGGTGTCTCAATGAATTTGTTTTTATCTGACAAGTCTCGCATTCTGGGGGAGAAGTTTATGTCATGCATGGTGCTTAGCTTAGCCGTATCCGTGCTCAGTTGTGTTTGACGTTGCTTGTTTTTGATTCAGTATAAGACTTTGTTTTATGTCATCCGTTTTATTGTTGGAAGAAAGGGCGATGAACATTTGAGCTTATTAGAGAGTGACTAATGTGCTTACTTCGGTGTGGTGAGTTTTTGTATAAAATGTTTTTGCATGTTTAGGAATGAGTAACTCGTGCAGATAAAAATGGGGAGATTGTTGAACCAAGATTCACGAGAAGTTGAAGCCGGTTTAAGGTGGCTTGGGTTCTAGATGATTGGAGGTTGAGATGATCAGTTTAGTAACTCGAGAAAGACGTGATCGTGATCTAAACAGTTATGGAAAAGAAGAAAAAGATATGAAAAGAAGATTTGGGAGAATCTTCGTATTTCCAAGGATATAAGAGAGTGGGAACCGTAGAAAGATGTTGTTTTCTAAGAGATATCAAGGCGTTATGATTTTGAGAGAAAGTGAAATTACGAGAGAACAGTAAGGGTAGAAACTGGGTTATAGTTCTTGAGTTCTTTGAGTAGTTAAGGATTGATAAGCCGTGATATACGTGTGTAGTCACATAAAGATGATTAAACAGAGCTGTCAAATATGTTTAAACGATTTTTGATAAGAGTATTCTTTGAGGAATTCCGTGTGTATATAAGGATTTTCTTATTGTCCAAGTTCTAGTTTCTACGATTGTTAATTACTCATTCCGTACCAGTTTAATTGGTGTTAAGGATTTTGATTTTGTTTTAAAATAAGTGATGTTCTCACAATTCTAAGTGAAATTTAATGTCATTTAAAAATTTTGATCAATTATAAAAATACTGCATTTTTTTTATTGATTGAATTAGTTTTATTTAATGTTATTTTATGTAACAAAAGTCAATTACATAAAAATTTGTGTTTTCTTAATATTTGAACAAAAACCTTAAACACCTTTTAAAATGATACATATAGGAGAGTATATAAGATATGCATAAATGCGTATTAAATATTTAATTTGCAACTACACATTTGTAAGAACACTAACGTCGCTTATGTAAGGAAAAAAAAAACGATATGCTTGTTCATAAACCAACTTTTAAAAATTACTATACCTTTACATCAAGGGTATAAACGTAAACTATTCGGATAGGTCAAATAAGTGTCTGCTATTTATCTTTGGGAAACGCGTTTAGAAACTATCTGTTCGACTTGCTGCCTCCGACTCTTTATCTCTCCGATCCCTTGTTCTCCCGACTCAGAAGTAAGAATCTGCCGTCTGTTCTTTTAGAGCTTTTTGTTTTTGTTTTTTTCTTGCTCTCCCTGATCCTTCATAACTTTGTTATAGAATTATTTAGCAGATCCGATAGACTTTTGCTCGCTTAGTTAGTTGCGGAGTTGTTGTTGGTTTTTGAATTCTATTGTTCTGTAGATTTAAATGAGTTACATAATCATTGGGTACTGCTTCCGTTCGGTAGTGTCTGCTTGCAAATGCCCAAAGCACTCAGCAATTATCGCTTATGATATGTTATTATGTTTCTTCTCTCTCTCCAGGTGATGGCTGACGAGTTTATTATTCTAAGGCAAGAAACACTTCAGGTTTTGTATCGGTTGAGGGATGCCAGTCTTCACTCACTTCGTGGTTATGCCAATGACGTAAGTAGGAATTGTCTGTGCAAAAATGATATTTCTTCTTTTATTTTTTTGATTCCTGTTTGTCATTTCTTTGTTTTCCCTTTTTTCCGCAGCCAAACATTACTGTTGAGAGATTGAACGAGATCATGATGTATGTCACTGTATTAAGAAATGGAATCAACGATCCTATGGGGATATGGGATCAAGCTCAACTTGCACCAGTAGAAGCCGCGGTGGAAGTCCCCCCTGGGAACAACTCTCCAGCTGTAACTGTCAGCACAGAGGAGGAGGAGGAGGAGGAGTAGTATGCCTTCTTCTAAATGCAACTCTTAATCTTAATATTCCTCTACTTGGTCTTTCTTAAACCAGTAGTATTAGTACCTTGGAGTATGTTTATTATGAGTTTCCAACTTTTGGCACGTTTAGCACAAGTGTCATTATAGATTATTATAATCTTTTGTTACTTTGTGTCAAACAAGTACCTTTGATTATTAAACAAAATCTTCAATTATAGAACCTTCATTGATGTGTTATCTCATTTTCAGTCCAATTATTTTCAATCGTCTTTGGGCAACCAATCCAAATCGTATCATATCTCGTTGGTTTCCATTGTCGCATTCATTGCTATTTTATACCTGCAATCACTAATCTAAGAATAGTTGCCAAGAGGAGGCTTTGTTGGTGTGCGTTTACAACTTTACAATTCTTGTTTACAAGGGACAGACAAATCAAGAAACACAAATACGATTACGTAGAAAAATTAAAAATGTGATAGCTTGTGATAATGTTTTTTTTTGTTATGGACATTCATTGGGTTTATTACAAAGTTGGTAATTTACAGTTGAAAGTTTACATCAGAACCTCTAATGTACAATATCGAATTCAGTTAGTTAAAGAGCCTTGTTTCCCCATTCGACTGTGAGCCTTGTTTCACTAACACTGAACAAGAATCTAATGCAAAGTCCATGGGAGTATAAGCCTTGTTGACTCAACACTAGTAAATATTAGTAAATGATACTCCCTCTGTTTTCTTTTATATGATGTTGTAAAAGTTTCACACAAATTAAGTCATTTAGTACATTACATTTTCTATCCTTCATTAATTAACAATCTTATGTCGTATATCAAATTGAATATAGGGTAAATATAGTCTTTTGTCACTATAATTTGCATTGATTTCTGCAAAGCGTCAAGTATAGTGAAACAAACAAATCGTCATTTAAATAAATACGGAGGGAGTACTGTTTTAATGAATTTGGGACAAGCATTTCTCGTCTCTCGTCAAGAAGCAGCATCAACCTGAGATAACCAATCCTCTTCTCTGGAAAGCCAGGAGATGCAACAAGCTTCAAACTCTCCACCTAACTAAAGTGTGTAGGGTAACCAAGCATGTGTATGAACATGAGCTTGGCGAGGTTACGGTGCCTATCATGTGGGTCATTCTCGTTAATAGATGCTTTGATATCAGCACACTCTTTTCTCACAACACCACGCTCCTCAGCAGCTGTTTTGCAAGCTCTTATGGATCTAATCATGTCCCTGAAACATATTAACTTCAGAATCACACAATTAAGTAAATTTCAAAACTGCCCTGATCCTTCTCTCATTCATATATGATCAAAAGCAGAGACAGAAATGGAAAGAAGAGGATCCAATTACCGGAAGAAAAAGGATTCATGATTGGTTTGTCAGATGATCCCGAGATGGCGACGTCGTTTACTCCTCCGCGTTTTGCTCTCACCTCTAGGCTACCGTGTCCGTTACACCGCAACAGTAGCTCGTCTTCTCAATTCTCATCACGGAGGAGGCTCGACAACGAGGGAAGGGGAAGGGGGGGGGTTTAGAGTTTTTCAAATCTGGCCCTTCACCTTTCGGCTATTTACTATGTTAACCCAAACCTATCGAATTACTAAAAACTGTCCTCTCAAATCAACCCAAATCTTTCAATTCTACATTCCAGACCTCTCTAAATTGCACAAAAGGTCCCTCGTCACTTGATGGATTTCGTATCGTCCACAAACTTTGTAATTCTCAAAGGATAATCTCACATTTTCGCACCAAACTTCCAATTGTGCAGCTTAAACCATACTTTATGCAATTATGCATTCAAATGCAATATATACCCATACTATGCAATCAAATTGATCAATATAAGATAAATCGAGATGCTAAAAATCATTAAAAACACTATATATCACCAAACCAATGCTATGCGGTATATAAGTGCTTCAAGTATACTTTCGCAGCTCGTGTTACAAGAGTGTTTCCTTGTAGGCCTCATAATTTTTTCACAAACAATTGACATATGTGTTTCCATATACCCCACAAATCAACCGATAAAGAAATATTTTCCTATATTTGGGTAATCAATCTCACAACAGTAGTTGAAACTCTAGTTTCATATCTCTGGTTTAAGCAAATAATAAAACACACACTACTCTAGACAGATTCGATTTACAAAAGCCGAATATATTTTGATACTAGATTTTCCATAATAACAATACTAGAATAGCATGCGATTATACCGAATAACCTTCACATTTGCTGATGATTGGAAAAGATTAAAGATAGATGCGACAAAATGCAATACAAAAATTAACGGTTACATGTCAGAGTCTACGAAAATAAAATTTCCAAAAATGAATATTTTCACTAATTAAATAAAACTTTTTAAAAATAAAAATTTCTGTGAATAGAAACTTTCTTAAAACAAATACTTAAAATATAACTGTGTAAATTAAAAGATAGGTTAATTCTCGGAGTCCTCTCTTCTTTATATATCTATATAAATCAAAAAGCCAAAAAGAAAAGGCAGAGGAATTTGCCTGAAAGTTAAGTGTGTCCAAAGTTCTATTTTGCAACAGTTTTTTTATCAACATTTATAGCCTGCAAGAGAGGTTTATCAGAACCATAAACACAAGAGATCACTAAAACTAGAAGATACCTCGACTAAGAAGTTAGTGTGTTTTGTTTTACAATTTCGTCTCCCCAAACTTGATCCACCAACAAAACAGGAACAACAAGAGCAGATTCAAGAACCCTCCGATCGACGATCTGGTTCCATTGTTTATTGAGTCCACCAGAGTCAAACAGTGGCGGAGCCAGGTTACGTAAGAGGGGGGCAACTGCCCCCAGTGCTTTTTCAAAATCCTGTGTAAAACATAGAGTAATTTTAGTTATGCCCCTGTGTTTATAGCAAATTTATCCCTAGTTCTATAAGTAATTTTAGCTATGCCCCCAACAACATATTTCTCTACATCCACCCCTGGAGTCAAACACAGACGGGGAAACGTTCTTCTCTTTAGAAACCCTCTTGTGACTCAAACTAAACTCCAAACAAGGAATATAGCTTAATATCTGTAAAAGAATATTTGAAACACTAACATAGAAATTAAACAACAATAATAAAGTTTAAAGAATTCAAGCCTTTCAAATAATTAAAGCTATATAAAATTTTAAGATTCGGAGATTCTGGAATAGGTTAACTTTTTGAATTTCTGTTGAATCCATGGGCATGCAAGAGACAACATGGAACGATAATTTTAATTTTTTTGGCTAGATACAATTGAAATTATTCACAAAAATCTAGAATATAAAATTGATTTGAGACTATAAGCATTTCATGGTATCTATATATGATTTAAAATAACCAATTAAAAAGCAAATTAAATTTCTTAAAATAAAATTAATTTAATTTAGAGTTTAAAGTTTAGTATTTAGGGGTGGGGTTGGATTTATAATTTTTTATAAATAATTCTTAAATATTTAATTTGTTATTATCTAACAAAAAAACTATTTAATGTCCATTACTTTTTATAAAATATTATTGTGATATTGAATTAAAATTAAAGTTTTATATTTATTCATATTTAAAAAATAAATAAAAACCATGTATGTACAAAAGTGAACAATAAATTATAAAAATCAATATCCATTAGGAGTCTTTGCAGACAAATCAAAACTAAACAAAAACAACAATTAGTTACCCACAAATTGACAGACTTTAAATATATTTGAAATCACAAAAGAATTAAATGTAGCATTTAAATAAAAACTTGATCAATGTAAAAATGAAAATAGTGGTCAAAAATAACTAGGAAAAAAACTAAGCAACATATGAAAAAACCAAATTTAATAGCTGTATCAATTCCTTAAAAGTTAAAACCCAAGTTGAAGAAAATTAATTAATTACACATAATATCTATCAAAAATATACACTTCCTATAAATAACCACAACCAAAACACAAAAATACTAAATAGCGCACCACTCTATAGATTATTTCAACATCATTCACTCATAAACTTTATAAAATATAACATTATGTAACAAAACACCAAAATTCGAAAAACAACAAGGATCAAACATAAAATATAACCTATAAAAATGAACTACTTTAAATAGAAAAACACTAAATTATGAATACTGCATGCAACCACACTTAAAAATATCACATAGCAATTGATAAAAAAAAATATAAAACAACATTTTGTTTTAATAAATATAAAATATCCAAAAGTAATTAATATACCTTTAATAAGAAACGACAGTTAATCAACCAATTAC
The DNA here is from genome assembly GCF_000695525.1 of Brassica oleracea var. oleracea. Taxonomy (NCBI): domain Eukaryota; kingdom Viridiplantae; phylum Streptophyta; class Magnoliopsida; order Brassicales; family Brassicaceae; genus Brassica; species Brassica oleracea. Next base: position 51,607,867 of record NC_027749.1, read on the forward strand.
TATTTTGTCCTAAAAATATGTTAAATTTTTAAACGAAAATATGATATCAGAAAATCAACCAATCATAAGTTAACATTTCAAAATAATAAATAAAAATAAAAAATATAACAAAAATGAATTAGATATTATATGATGACAAAAAAATATTATATTAATATAATTTATAATGTATTTTATATACTTCTATTCATTTCACTTTACAAATTCTTAAATCTGATTTACTAAATTCAATATTGCACAATCAAACATATTAAAAATCGTTGTAGATATTCCATAGTTAAAAATTTGATATTTCACATTAACAACTTAATCTTTAATATTATTTTTAGTGCATTATTTGAGAATTGTGTTCTTCCTATTCATATCTTTTTCAATTACGATGATCTAAACTGCCTACAAAAATGACACAAATTTTTTAAATTGGCTATACAATTTTTTAAAATATAATATAGTATAAAATTCAATAAATCACATGCACATAAAATGATAAATTTTTAGAATAATAAACCGCGTGTAACGCGGCTAGAATCTCTAGTTTTAGGTTAATTATTGATTATTATAGTTATATATAAGTATATATTAATAAATCTAATTATTCATTAAGGGTAGTATCGATATTAACCGCTCCAACTTTTAACGTGAGAGATTTGTTGCAAAAACTTACTTCGCAAATAATAGCATAGATTATAACTTAACTAAAACTAGAAAATGAAGCTAATGAAAAGCAACAAGTAAGAAATTACAGTTCTAAACAGATTTTGGAAAGTTTGATTTTAAGATTCTCTTGCTTCATCTCTTTTAATTTTTTCCTTTTTAATAATATAACTAGGTTAAGATCTCCGCCTTGCGCGGAACGAGCATTATATATACTATTTTTATGTATTATATGTTCTTTTACATATTTATAAAATAATAAAATATATTAAATAATTAAAAAGTCAGTAACTATTACAAATATAATTAAATTGATGTGAACATATAAATACATTTCATTAATCCAAACAATTACTTTTTCTATTTTCTATTGTATATAATTAAATTTAAATGACGTTAACATATACACAATATGTATTTTAGTATAGATATATATTAAATGATGCTTTATATTCATATGGTTATTTTATCATTTGTATTTTTTATAACAAAAACTTAAAATAACTGATAAAGAAAATTTCATTGTGTGACTAATAGTTTTAGTAATTTTAAAAAAAATCAAAGCTAAGTTTAAAATTTAAATATTAAGTTTTCAATATTTGTTCAATAACTTTTACCAAAATATTTGTTCAAAGCAAATTTCGAAATTAAAATATTTATATATTGTAGATGGTATATAGTTTAATTTTAATATATATATATATATATATATATATACACATCTTTTACACTTAATATTTGTTGAATGAGACTTTTTACTTATATGATTTTGTAAACATTTATATTTTATCATAACAAAAACCTTTCAACCATGAATCACAAAAATTTGAATGTGAGACTTTTAACAATTTTAGTAATTTATAATCGTTTTAAAAAAATCAAAATATAACATATACAGAAAATTTTAAATTTTTATTATATGGTTAATGTAGTTGTTTAATTTATTTTATTAATTGAAAGTAAACAAATATGATAAAGAATACACTAATTTTTATCAAATTTTTATGATTCAAAATCATTAATTTTCATTTATACTTTAGCCACATTAGGCAATTCTGTAATTTTTATTTAAGGAAAGAATGAAAAACATTAATAACAAATTTATAGTTAGCTTAATAAAAAAATTATTATATATTTGGATGGACCAACATATTTTTCTAAAGATTCTACGACTCATTGTGGTGATGACACATTGATACCTCAAATGATGTAATGCTTCTCTTTTAATATATATGAGATAATAGTTAAAAATTCGTCATTATTTTCCGATAATGATGCTCTTAAGTTCAGTTTTTAATTATTTTGACCTATATATCTAAAATTTAAAAATAAATAAGAAATTGCTGTAACAAACACTTCTCATTTCAAATTTAATATTTGTAAATGTTAAGAAAAATAAAGTTTAAGGATACTTCCGTGTGAGATTATTTGTCGTTTTAGACTTTTTTTCAGACATATTAAAAAACATTAAATTTCTGATTAGAAAAAACATTAAAATTTTATTTGTATATTATTTAATGAGCGTGAACAGTATGGATAAAATTGGAAAACTAGTAAAGAAATGCATTGAAATATAAAACGACACATAAAATAAAATAAATTTTAAATTCTAGAATGACAACTAATATGAAACGGAGAGAATTATCTACAACTAAACTATAAATGCTGACAAAAAAAAAAAAAAAAAAAACTAAAAAATAAATAGTAACATTTAAAAAATAAACACAGTCCTGAGCATTCAAATTTCCAAGTTGGGTTTAATCGGTTTTTACTAAATCTGATAACTTGGATTGGCCTTTATCGAATCCGAATCTGTTAATAGAAAGTTATATATGTATGTATAAAGTTTTACTTAAGATTTTTGAATCTGAGTAAAATGCTGAGGACTAAATTTCAGACTGTTCTATTTCAACTCTGTTAAATTCGGTAAGAAAGTTCAGAATAAATAAAAGCTGCTTAATTTCGAATTGGTTTATTCTGGTTCGGATTGGTCAAAGGAAGACCATTCGTATTGCACGCGCTAAAGGATTAGCATTAACACGGGAACTCAATCGACGTCGTATTAGTTTGCTACTCTCCATATTTTCGTCTTTCACTTGTCCTCCCTCCTCTCCACTCCAACAACAAGCTTACGTGCGTCTCTCCCTACCCACCTGCTCCTACTCGTCGCCGTTCTCTTCGCTCTCCAAAGGTTTTGGCAACTTTTTCCCTTACAGCTCACTTGTATCTGCAGACATTTGCAAAAATTTGTTTTTTTTTTTTCCTGAAATTTTCGAATGGGTTTCGTTTGCTTTACGAGTCTAGAGTTCTGGGTCTCTCTTTCTTCGTGTTTTAAGCTCTGTAGAAGAGTAAAGTCGTCAACTTTTCTGATCTTTTCTTTTAGTTAGGGAAATTTAGTTGGATTCGAGTTAGGGTTTTAAATGGGTTTTGTGTTCTCTAGCTCAGTCTCACTAAAGTTCGTGTCTTTATGATCTCATCTTTCCAAAGATGTGAACTTTAGTAAGTTTCTGTAACTGGGTTAGTGAATCTCAGGTTCTGAATGGGTTTTGTGTGTTCGGTAGCTCAGTCCTCTTGTGTTTGAATACTGTCTTGGTTTTGGTGTCTCTTCCTAATGCCCAAAACTGGTTTCTTTACTTTGAGAATGTGATATGGAACTTTACTTTGTGATCAAGTTTATTATTACGTGTGTGCAGAAGATGTCTCTACACTGTTATCCAACTGGTTTTGATGTCTGTTTTTTTTTTCAGGTTTAAAATGGAACAGCTCAGAAATGATGTCATTCAGCAAATTGGATTTGCCGAGGCAGATGTGGAAGACATGATTCAGTATACTGAGATTGTTATTGAGTTGGCTGAGCTACAGGCCATCCTGAACAGGGTCCGGGAATTGGTTGATCTGATTGAGAATCTCCTGGTGGTTTGGGTCGGAATGGTTCCTGGCACACCCCCGCCAAACTCCAGCTCAAGCGAGGAGGAAGACTGATCGGTTTGAGGTCTTAATTGATCCCCGATGTAATAAATGGTTAATCTTCGGTTTAGTGTTTTGAAACTTTGATATTTAGAAGAGTTAAAAGTTGAACTACGTGTCGTGTAATAAACTATTTCTATATGCCAAACTCTTATTGTCTTTTTTTTTATTTTTTGATTATTATCTCGTGTTGCTTTAGATTGAAATTGGATTTACAACAGGGAATCATGTCGTGATCATCATAAAATAGATTTTCTACAAATCTCAAACGAACACAAATTAAACGTGACTACATACAGAACTAGTAAACTCAGGATCTCCTCCACTTTAAGCAAATACTGAAACATCATTGGGTACCACCATATACTGATGCTGTCCTGTCCAAACACTGTTGTAACTTCAGCTTGAAACCACAGCTTCCTTTTCCACAATTGCGAACATTCCAATAACAGAGTGGCCATGCGTAGGCAAGCAATTCTGTCACTCCTCCTTTGTTCACCAAGATCTCTCCAAACCAACAGTTGCATCAAAAGGAGGGAGACATGTAAATAGACTTGTATAAAATCCATCCCTTGACCTCAAGCGTAAACTGAGTGAAATGTTGGAAGCACTCTCCTGAATAGGACCCCGAAATTTTCTTTTCCCAGGGCTGCTACATCTTCATCCAAATCGGACTACGTGAGGCGAAGGCACGCGCAGTCGAAGATCTAGATCGTTATTCCATGGATTTGAACATAGAGCTGAAGGTGAGGGAGAAGAAGAACTTTGGGTTTGAATTCTAACTAGATTTTGACCCGCACGGGATTATTTCTTATTGTAATATAATATTTTGTAACATATTAAATTTTATAACATATATGTACATGTAGTTGTTGTTTTCTATGTTTATGATGATAATTATTGAGATATAAGGGTAATAATATATAATCTAATGCTAATTTATAATTGAGAAGTTTTGAAAGCAACTGAAGATTAATATTTTGTTAAAATTAAAACAATAATTTTACGAAAACCTTGCGAAATATTAACAATAATTTTCCGAAACCTTGCAGCATATTAGAGAATCGTACCTCACAACAATTTTCAAATTAAAAATATAGGATTCTTAATAGTTAGGCATATTCGGTTTCCATATTTTGTATGACCGTGTGGAAATATTGTCATTAACCGAGATTCTCTTAAAATTCAGTGTAGACTATTGGCCAAGTTATATTCTTAAGGACCATTAATTAATAGTGTAAGTAATGATATTTAAAAGATATTTTGTTTTCCATGTATGCTAAAATCTACGTAATCGTTTAGTTAGTTTTGTAGTAATCGATATTGTTTGATCACCAAGTTATAAGAATTAGATATTTTCATTATACATCTTTGTTTAAAAGTATATTTTATAATTTGGGTTTGAATTCTAATTCAAATTTTATTAACTAACTAACTGGTAATATAGTTGGAAGAATAACTAATAAGCTATATATTGGGAATATAATTAGCATAAAACTATTACAAATTTATTTTTAATAACTGTAAAGTCATACGCTTGTAAGATTACTTGGAAAACTATGTTAAATTCTTATAAATTTTTGTTATATCATAGAGTTTAGGGATTGTAAACTTTCAAGTAAAGCTAGTGAAATAGGGTTTGTATAGTTAGCTTCATAAACGATTTGTAACACGTTACATGGGATATAATTTTGTAATCGTTTGGAGTAGACATAAATTAGGCTTGGAACGACGGCCCAACATCAATGGTACATTCGTGTTAATTAAATTGTTTGTCGAGTTTAATTTTTTAATTTAAAAGAAAATAAGATTATTAATGAGTGGCATCCCTTTATAATTAACTTGAAAAAATAGGGACAGAATCCTAATAAGTATTATGCTTTAATAGTATAGATTAAATCCCGGTTTGATTGACTATCCTACAGGATTCTTGGGTTTGAGTTTTTTTTTCAAAAAAAATTGATTTCGGTTTGGTAAGTAGCTTAGCGCTCGGTTTTGCTGTTCTGGTGGATGATTCTTTGGTTTGTGTTTTTTGATTGATTCCGATTTAATAAATGGTTAAGCTTCGGTTTAATGTTTTTTATGTTACCTGAGTCAAAATTTAAATTAATTCCTTATTAAAATATTATTTTAAAATCAATTAATTAGTTATAATTCTTAATATTTTATTTTAACTAAGTGCAAATCCCACATATATAAATACTTGTTTATTGATATTCTGAGTCGTTATATAATTTTATGTATAAAATATATTACTATAAATAATAATATATTATTCTTAGTTAAATTTTTTGTTTTAGATAAACCGATTGATTGATTAATTTAATTACTCATTTTGTTGGTATATTGTGTTACGTATTTTCTTTCAAATTAAAGTAGAATTATTTTAATCTCATTCAGCCAAATCAAATTAACTGTATTAATTTTATTAGTTTGGTTCTTCATCTTAGATAGGTAATAACTCATCCTAAAATTATATATGGAGAACATCCCTTTTTTATTATTTGAAGAATATTATTAATAATATGCCTTATCCGTATGTGTGATTAACAAAAAAGTCATTGCTTAGATATCATCATAAAAAATCATTCTCGTGTCATTTATTAGAAAACCTTCCATTTCCTATATAAATTACATGTTTTTTCATCTATATTATTAAAAGAGAAGTACCCATTAAAAAATACTCTTAAGTTTTTTAACTTATTTACGCTTTCATGCCATTGAGAATTAAATAAAACTACCTATTTTAATACTTGTCTTTTTTTCAGTTAAATTAATGAGTTTTCATTAATCAAATTTAAACTTAATGTCATTAAATGAACCTACATATTTTAATGTTTGTCTTTTTCAGTTTAATTAATGAGTTTTCATTAATCAAATTTAAAATTAATGTCATTAAATGAACCTACATATTTTAATGCTTGTCTTTTTTAGTTAAATTAATGAGTTTTACTTAATAAAATTTAAACTTAATGTCATTAAATGAACTTAAAAATACATCATATTTAACGTAACTTATTACGGACGAGTACAACCCACTAATGAACTTGAATTTTATTTTTACGAAAACGTGAATCACTTGACGTATGTAATATTTAAAATATATTAACTACAATATAACAAATGCATATAACTTTCCTATACTTTAGTTTGAAATGATCATGCTCAAGTTTTATATAGTCAACTTACATCATGCATCGATCATGCATCGATCGATGTACAATATTCAAACCACCTATACTTTTCGTTTTCTTTATAGAATGTATCAACCAAACAATCATCCTATTGATTTTCTAAGCTTTATAAAAAACAAATCAATAAATACAAACTCAAAATCCAATATCTTCTATTAATCAAAACAAAATATCTTCAATGTTGTATCTTTAATGTACCTATTAAATATAAAAATTGTAACCATAATTACATTAATTATAAGAATAGATTTGATTACAACCAATTGATCTATTACTTCGGTAATTGATTTGCTTTCAGAAGAGAAAACAATAAATTTAAAATTTGTAAAAATACAGAGATATAGAGATTCCAACCATTTGTGTATGATTTTCGCAAAATAAGCTTCAAATTGAACATTGAAAAAGATAGAGAGATTTTTTTAATCTTTTACCAACACAGAATTTAAACAAAATGAAGAGTTAAATATAACTTTTTTTGTTACACTTCCCAGAAAAAAACGGTTACAACATGGTCTTTCATAATATGACCTTTTAACATATTAATGTTATGGACATTTAACAATTATCTTTACAAAAAAAAAAGACTAAATAATTTATTATTAATAAAATTATGAAATTATTTACAATTTGATGACTAATTCATCGCCATTTTTATATGTTAAATTTTTCATAGAAGTTTAAAATCATTGTATTTTTTAAAAAAATGTATAACTAATTTATAATCTTTTATGTCATACTAACACTACAAGAAAACACTGGCTTTACAACGAAGTTTTACGACGAACATAATTCCTCGTAAATTTACAAGTAGATTACATCGACGTTACGACGAAAAGCAGTTTCGTCGTAAAGCGGATGTAATATTACAACGAAACTGTTTCGTCGTAAAGTCGTTGTAAAGTTACAACGCTTTTACTTGGAAAATTAAATTCCACGTAAACGCTTTGTAATGTAACAAGGACTTTACGACGAATCCTGTTTCCTTATCTCTCCTCGTAAAGACGTTGTAATGTTACAAGGACTTTACGAGGAATCCTATTTCCTTATATTTTCTCGTAATGGCGTTGTAATTTAACAAGTATTTTACAACGAATCGGGTTACCGTTATACTTGGTCGAAACGTGTATTAAGTGTGCTTTATACCTAACTAAATTCCTTGTAAAGTGGATATAAAATCCTTGTAAAAAAGTTGTAAATCCGTAGTAATACATTGCGTTGTAAAATACTTGTTAAACCTTTACCTACCAAACTTGAAAATTTTCTATATATATGTCATTTCTCAATGCTAAAAA